>NW_016820951.1:502010-512149 GCF_001698545.2 Rhinopithecus bieti | reverse complement strand
GGAGAAATTAATTGGCAAGTCAATTTGGACTTTTCTCTAATATAAAATGTTTTAAAAGTACTTCTATAGTTTACATAAACTAATATATTATTTGAATTATTTTTTAATAGGATAACATTGATATGCATTGAAGGAATTTTTAGTATGGCAACTGAAACAAATATCTTCATTAAAAAGAAATTAAGTGTATTAAAGAAAATTCATATATGGAAAATTTTAAAAGGCTTCTCTACCATGTAAACATAACTGCTGTTAACATTTTAATGTGTATCCTCCAATTCTTGTTTCACAATGAATTCATTCTTTAAAATATTTTCAGTTGTAATTTTACTGCTTGCATAATTTATTAGTGATAATGATAATAGTTATAATTTAGTCAGTATTTATAATGTACCAGGTATACTATCTATTTTACATTTAATCACTAAATTAATTGTGTAAAATAGGAAGGTAAAGAAATTGAGATTCAAACTTGCCAAAGAGGACATAGTAAGTGTTGCAGCTAAACTTGAACTCAGTTTTGATTTTCTATGCGCATTCCACATCACTATGCCTGTCTACCTAATGTAAGAATATTTAAACCTCAATATCTTACATAAATGGTATTGTAACTATAAGAGTTTCCCACTCTGAGTAGGTACAAATATCGAAAAAATAGGGTTTCACACAAAACAGCCCTATGAGGAAACTGTGGTGGATAGTACACATTTGTGACAAAGTTTCAACTAAAAATCTAAGTGCAATTTAGCTTTTTTTTTTTTTTTTTTGGCTAATAATAAGGATTGTGGTTCATGCCAGAGTGTGCCCAGTGGTGAAAATATACATTATTTACTCTGAAACTTCTAAATCTATTGCTTACATGTGATAATATGTAGTATAAACTTATTTATCTTACATATTGTTATGATTTTCATTTCAATGGGGTCGTAAGATCTCATCATGGTATTCCCCTGTGTTGTGTTCTTGAACGTTAATTATATGAAAGTAGAACAATTTTCCCATACAAAGGAAAAGGATGGGAAAGGAGAGGCTGTCTGACAGCTTCAATTATTCTGTGTCTCTATGATACACAGGACACTATTTGAACCTGTAGCAATTTGCTGGCACGAAGAGTATCAAAAGCATATTCGGTGAATGAGAGGAAGGATAGCAATTCCTTCTATTAGACTGGCAATTGACCATCTGCTTCAGAGACTAGTGTTTAACCTGCAAGTAATCACGGTAAAATAGCTTGATGATGTGTCTGTCAGGCTTTTCATTTTTCCTGGGTAGGGGCAAGTTGGGAAAGGAGTGGTTAAAAATGCAGACTTCTGGTTGACCTCCCATCCTGTTGGAATCCTAGGTACATTCAGTACCTTTGAGCACCTTCTTCTAAGATCAACCAGAAGAAAGGTACCACATTCAGTATTCAGTTAAATAAAATCAAATTTAAGTTTCATTCTCTAATATTTCTTTAGCAAGATACTTCTAGCATCAGATGAAATTTGCAGTTTGTTACTGGTGCTCTTCCATGTGTCTTAGAATCACCATCTGAACACTACGACTGTTAATGCCAAAGGATTTATTTGAAAATTTTTATGTATATGTTATTTCAGTCTTTTTGGAAGTTATTCGGAGCTATTATTGGATATAGTTAAATTATATGCACTTCTTAAAGAGAAGTATGCTTTTGATAATTAGATTTCTATCTTCTTATGCAGCTTAACATAAGGGAGCATGATACTATTAGATAACAAATGTCCAGGTGGCTGCAGCTAAAGCAGTAGGTTTGATATTTGAAGACAGTAAATAATCGTGAAATAATTTTGCTTGAATGTCTTTTGTTTTAGTACTTGGAAATTTCTTTTAACTCAACCTAAAATTTGTCTTTTACTGGCAAATGGTTAGAGAAAAAAAGGAAGAGTATATTCCCAGCAAGAGCAAAATTTACACACTAGAATTACACAGATCGATGCAGTAACTTACAGCATCAGGAATAGTTAGTGCTTGAAGTTACAATAGTTCCTTTTCGGGGCTTAAGTATTTCAGAACTTAGAGGCATTGAAATATTTTATCCCTTTCCAAAATCCCCATCAATTTTTGTTACCAACACAAGCACAGTGATAGCTCTTTTATACACTGTTAATTAATTGTCATTTACTCATTTATTTTGCAAATATTTTTGAGTAACTTATTCTGTACCAGGCACTATTCTAGGTTCTTGGGGATGCTTCAATGAGTGAAAACAAAACAAAACAAAAAATTCCTTCCCTTCATGGAGTTTACATGCTGGTGTGGCAAACAGGCAATAATCAGATAATTAATACATGTATAGCATAGTAGATAGTGATAAATATCAAGAAAAAAGTGAATCAGAGAAGGTGATTAAAAATGCTGAGAAGGGGGGTACTAATATTTTAAGTATATTGGAATTGGAGCAAAGACCTGAAAAAGGAAGGGTATGAGTAATATAGCCATCTGAAAGACAATCACTCCAGACAAGTGCTGTCCAATAGACTGGCCATGAGTCTCATGTAAACACCACATTGGACAACAAGGTGTGGAAATTCTCCACCATCGCAGAAAGTTCTAATGGACGGTGCTGCTCCCAACAGAAAGAATGGCAAATACACAGGTCCTGAAGAGATGGGCAACACAAGAAACAACAAGGAGGTCGGTATAGCTATAACTGAGTACAAGTGGGAGAGGGAAATAGGAGACAGAAAGTCAATGAGGGGCCTGAGTATGTAGAATCTCTCGGGGCCCTTCCTGGACTTTGAGATACTATTCTGAGCAAGATGGAGAGCCTTTGGAATGTGTTGAGTGGAAGGGTAATGTGCTCTATTTTGCACTGTGTCAGGGGCACTCTGACGGATGTTTTGAGAATTAAGAGGCCAGAGCACAAGTTAAAATATCATTGTGATCATCCAGGAAGAGGAAGAGCACTGTCCACCAGTAAAAGGCATAAACTGTAAGAAGTGGTAGATTCTAGATTGATATGGGAGTGAGATAAAGGCAAATAACCCACCCAGGGATACTTATTACAATGTGGGTTCTAGACACCCACTCACAGAAATTATGATTTGGCAGAACTATTATGGTACAGAAAAATCTGCATTTTTTAATCACATGAGAATTCTGATTCTTGTGCCCAACTCATTCCCCAACATGTAATTGCCCTGCATCCTCTGAAGGCTTTGAAATATACTTGTTTGGTGGCTTGTTTAACTTTAAATTTATAACTGAAGAACACTGGATGCTGGTGATGCAAGCAGTGTAGTCATCATTGGAGGAAGTAGAGGCCCACAAAATGCCTCTTTAATATCATTGTGAAGAAATGAATCCTTGACAGAAGTTTTTGGTTTTGCTTTCTGTTTTTGTTATTGTTATTTGGATTACATTTATGCATTCCCTAGAATTTAGCTAAAAGGCACATAACTGATGCTTAAGCCAAGGTGAGATGCCATTTCCACTTTTTAAAACAACATAGAAGTTACCATTTAGCACACACAGATTATGGACACACATATCTTCTCATCTGAAATGTGTTATATTTTCTCTGCCTGTGTGATAAGAAACTATTCCATGATCCGTTTTCTTTTTTCATGAAGAGTCCAATCTACCCCTTTTCATGAAATGATTTCCATATTCAGTATCAATAAATAATTATAAAATGATGAATAAATATCCACATTTTATATTGATACTAAGGGAAATAGTTTTCTCAGATACAAGTTAGTCCAGATAAAATTTCTGTTCTTTTTTCTATCTTATTTTTTCTTCATTGCCTAGGAAGATAAGACAGAGTCAGACTTCAAGGAGGAAATTGGATAAAATGCATTTAAGAGAAAGAAAAAATGAAGATCAATCAGGCCGAAGTGAATAGTTTCAATTTGCCTACAGTCTGGCATAACTGTTACCATGATCTAACTGTGGGGAAAAAATGTTTTAACATACAATTTTTGCATAAGCAGCACATGAAGAGGAAAAATAAACCTAATATTGCCTTTGGGAGTATCTACATATTAGTGAAGGACTATGTAAAGGTGTCTGAAATTTCTATTTCAGTAAAACTTCTCTAAAAGTTTATTATTCATGATCTGTTCTTTTGCTTCAAACAATATCCTAAATACACCTTAGAGAGAATAAACTCATTTTAATCACAATCATTTTAATGTAAATTGATTGATCAGATCACTTTTCTTCTTGGAAAATTTCTGGCATTTATAGGCTTTAAAGTATTTAGCATCAGATGTTTAAAAAGAAAGAGGTGGGAATGAAGACAACAACTTTTACCGTTTTTTTTTTTAAGGGACCAGTTCAGAGAACAGCAAGAACCTGCATAGAAGTAATCATTTCTGAAAATCCAAATTACTTAGTGGCATCTGCTGAAGCACAGATGAGTTGAGTGCACTGTTCACCAGTTCCTGTAACTTTCCTTTGACTTGATCCATAGAACAGTAGCCAAGAATATGGTGATCAGTCATGGAGCCAATGGCATTGCTTCCTGAGGTTCTGAGAATATTCCTTCTATCTTATTCATTCCTCCACCTTTGGCAAGACAATTTTATAATGGGAATGATGATGACAGGGAAACTTACAGAGAGAAGAAAGGAAGTGCAGGGTGTGAGGGCAGGAAAACTTGAAGCATCTATTCTTCTATTTTCGGTCCCATAACTCCCCCAATATTATTCTTTGGCTCAGTCATACTAGTTTTTGCTCTGTCTGCCTACCCATAATATACATTTTTCCCCTAATTGATTGTTCTCATTAAGAAGCCTGTGGAGTCTGGCTCATGGAAAAATATTTGGGGCTTTACTGCATTTCTCAGTGATGGAAAACGTTCTTTTCATATATGTAAGAAATGTGAGAATTGGTCTTAGGTGAGACTTGGTATAAGAAGCCATACAAGCAAGAAGGAAAAGAAAAGAATATTTCCCCTAAGGTAAAATGGTAGTTATATAACGATGGTAGCAAAAGGAGATGACTACCAAGGAGGAACTCTTGCCAAGCCCACATGGGTATATAGATTAGCCATAATTAGCAGGGCATGGTGGTTCATGCCTGTAATCCCAGCACTTTGGGAGGCCAAGGCAGGTGGATCACTTGAGATCAGGAGTTTGAGATTAGCCATAATATACCCTATCTTGTGGCTTTGTGTTTCGGGTTAGAATACTTGTTATGAAGATGGCCTGTAGCAATGATTTTGGTCTTTCATTGAAAAAGGAAATTTTAAGCTCTTATAAACAAAGAAAAAATAAGAGTGTTCCAAGAATGTGTTAAGCATTCTGTAGATGGCTCAAGAATAATATATAAGTACTTCTGCATAAAGATATTACACTGAAACTTTGTTAAGCAACAGTGAAAATAGGTTTAAACATTCCAGGTGACTCAAGTTCAATATAATGGCAACACTAGTTAGAGTTTTCAAGCACTTTCTCTGATAAGCACTTTATATGCATTGTGTCATTTAACAATTGCATGGACTTTATGAAGTAGATATGATTATACCCACTTTTATAAAAAGGAAACTGAAGCACAAGGTCAAACAATGAGTAAAAGGCCAACTCAATACTGCAGTCCAACTTATAGAATTAAGTTGCCCGCTAGCGTGGATTCTGGGAGAGAGTTGATAAAGGGCAATATTAAATGACCACACATCTCTTCTAGTACCAGGCTGGCTATTCAATGACTTAACCAGTTCTAGCACTGAAATGACTGGGCAAAAATCAGACCATTTGGGTTTAGTCACTGTCCAAGTCTCAGAACCCACATTAATCTCCCCACTGTCACTACTCCACGGCTAGTAAGACTTTCTGGTATCCTCATATCAGAGAGGTTCTTATCATACATGTTCTCACTTGGAATCCCTCACCATAGACCACACTCACTCTTGCTTTGCCACTGGAACTGTCCATGTATTTCTAACAGTTTCTACTATATCCTCCCAATGTTGGTGGAGGGGTCTTTTCCCTTTGGCCTGAACTGGAACCTAGTTCTCCCTTCGAAATATTTTTTCCTGTGGCTTGTGTAGTTGAGACTCCTCTTTCCGCCAGAAACCATAACCAGGATATGTAGTTTAGCATTTTCCTGGGTCCCTATCACTACCTCCAGAGCTTATTCACCTCCCTGTGATGCTCATCATCCAGCTCTATCCCATCTCCTCACTTCCTCATTGCTTGTCATTGGCAAACTTCCAAATACTTTCCTTTAAGTGATTCTGAGACCCGTATATCCAGTTTGTTTTTAAAATAAATGTATTGAAGCAAAAAATTAAGTAAATGTAAAGAAGAATACATTGAATGAGATATAGAGCCATGGCAAAAGTAGTGAAGTCTGGGAAATCTTAACTTTACAATAAATAAATCCAAGATCGTTGCAAGCATTAAAGAGTCTCTATTGCCTAGTTTATGCCTGCTCGCATCTGAAACATTACCCTCCACCACTCCATTCTTCACCTTTTAAACCTTAGCCATGCAGAACTACATGTAGCTCTTTCTTACTTCCTTCAAGCCATGCTCACACCCACTTTTCTTAGCCACCCCAATCCAAGACCAATTTATTTAGCTAGATCCTATCCTTAACTCAGTTCAGTGATTACTTCTTACAAAGGCCTTAGCCTCATCAGGTTAGAGGTGGCGGTGGGAAGAGGAATTTAACTCCATAGCTATCTCTGCCATGTGTTCCTCATGTGGTTTTACAACAATCTATTATATGCCTGTCTCCCCTACTAGACTGTGGATTTCTTAAAAAGATGAACTATGGTGTAATTGTCTTTTCCCCCACTGCACATGCATAGAGAAAGTTCTCAATGAATACTTGAGAAATGAATGGATACCACCAAAGTCTTTTGGGGAAAAGACTCGCTCACAATATCTTCCTTTTCATTATTCTCTGTATGCTCCTTTCATCATTTGCACAAGGTCCTAAATGTAATTTCAAAGTTGTAATTTTGCGTTTCAGAGACAGAATTGATGTAGTATTTTTTTTTCTAGAGGTATGGCTGCCTTTGACATTTAGGGCTGGACTGGGTGAGTATACACTTAAAAGTTTTGTTTGTGCACTCATGAAATTTTGTAGTGCCTCATTCAAAAAATCAAATGCTCTTAAAGTTCCTACCTCTTTCATTTTAAATAACACTCACAGTTGGTATCCCCTGAGTAAAATAAATAAAAAACCAGTATGTATCAGAGAGGACATTTAAAATTTTTAATTGAGCTGCTAACCTAATCAACCCCATCATCTGATATATGTCCTTTCCATTCTCATTTCCTGAAGCAAAGAACGAGGACTGTGCCTTGTTCCAAGAGGTGCATTATGTGAGTGCTGCTTAATCAGCACATATAGGTTTTATCTTCCAGTATACTTTCCTTCATTCTCTTGACTCCACTTTGCCTTTATTCTCCCCATAATTTCCAGAATCTTTGTTAGGCTCCTACTGAGCACTCCAAACATAAAGGGGATATGTTTGGCCTTAAATAAGAAAAGTTCTGTGATCTCAGAGGCACTTTCCATATGGACTTTTACAGAGGCAGACACTGGAATGCTTTCTTAGAAGACTCCAGAATGTTTCCAGAGAGACACAGGCAGGCAAATTAAAACTTCGGCAAGTGCAGGGCTGATTTACTGTACACAGTTGCCAGTGGCTTTACCAGAATATTTTGGGGTATAAATTGTAAACTTTTTTTTTTAATAGCAAGAACACAAGTAGGACATTATGAACCTTGTTGTTATGTAGACAAGGAAGCGAGAGGAGAGGCAGATGGATTTGCTTTAATGTATGTTCATTTATGTCCAGTGTGTCTCTTTTCATTTCTTTTATTATAAAAACTGGTTAGCAAAAGTAAGGGAAGAGAAAAGGTTTTCAGCACAAGAAGAACACAGTTTTGATGAAGAGGAGAAGAGTGTTATTTGAATGGCTTTTTTTGAGGGGGCAGTTCTGTAGAATGCTGTAACTGGCATCACCAGTATAAAGAGAGGCACTTCTGCAGTCTTCTCACATTACTTATTTTGAGGTTGACATATTTACCGTGTTTACAATGCACTGTACGAAGGTAGCACAGCATCACTGAGTGCCAGAAGGTATTGCTGGCATTTCCCACTGGTAGAAGGTCTGCAGAAAGAGATTGAGAGTACAAGACCAGCAAAGAACCTAGAGAAGTTCAAGCAGGTGCTGATGTTTTAATGAAACTTAAATTTCCGGAGCTACAAGTCTCAGGTAAGTTAGCAAATTGTGGTATACAAAAAGATATAAATATAAATCATCACTTGTCAGTTCCAAGAATACAAATGTACGAAGAGTTGATCAGCAAGGAATTCTTTTCCTGCTCTCCTCCATCCTATCTCCCAGTAACCCACAAACATTAATCCTTTATACTCAAATTTGTTGCCTAAATAACCTTTTCAAACAGCTATTTGAAATTTTACTATGCAATTTGTTTATTATGCAAATTTGAATATCCCCCCCAGTGATACTTCTTGACTAGCAACAATATAGAGAGTGCACAACTTTGCATATTGTAAATTCACATAAACATTTATATTTTTTAAGAATCCAATGAATTAGAGAATCTGTGGGTAGACGACATTTTTAAAGTCAGAAAGAGTCATTTGTATAGTTGAAATTAATTCTTGGAAACAATGTTTTCATTACTTGGTATTCTAGACCCAGTTCTTTTAAATAAATAATTAGCACAGTAGAAAAAAAGGTCCAGCAAAATTTTAAATGTGTCATTAATGTGTTCATTAATATTCAAAATTTACTGAAACAGATCTCTTAAACATCCTGAGGGATACCATAAAATTATTAATTTGGCTTTTATTTGAGAAAATTCAGGCTTTTAAGCTACAGCTCTAATTTAAATTTGATTTTCTGAGCAAAATATGTATAACTGGTAAATAAGATTTTAACAATATAATGTGGCAAAATTATTTTCAAAATATTTGACAATTCAAGGTAATAATAAGTGCACTTAAAAAATGTACATATGACAAAATAAAAATCTGTGCCTGTGCACTGTTGGTCTCCAATTGAATTGACATAGCATTTGTGAAAAATACTGCATGAGGGTAGAAGTGTGGATAAACATTAAGATCAAGGATCAATTCTTAATTGCTGAAAAACTAGTTGCTTGTACTTTTTAAATACTAGGAACAGCCTTCCTATAAGTATTTTACCATAATACTCTACCTTAAATCACCTACCACTTTAAGAAACAGTCCATCTTTCTGACACCTATCAGTTCATCTATTTTCTAAATCTCTATTATGCTTTAATTCTTCTCTGCTTTTGGCTGATGGTACTTACAGCTGTTGATCATTAAAGTTACATCTGGCCTACAATGAAGTAGTCTTTGCAAAAAGAAAAATTATTTATGTTTCTTCTCATGTTCCAGTGGACATCAGCTAAAGCAAGTCCAGAAGCAGATAGCCAGTCCTGTCCATGCAGCTGGTTAGCAGCATTACACACTGGCCTGGAAATCACTTTTTCTGTAGCTAATTTGAGTTTACAAACATTGGATAGGGAATATCATGTGCTGTCAACTAGATTCCTGAAGATTTACACATGTGGCAAAACTACTTGTCTGTATTTAAAAAAAAAAAAAAGCAAAAACAAAACAAGTATAAACGCATATTGGGAATAAGAACCTTTCAAAATTTAGCTATGTAGGTGGTGGTAAATTCTGGTTGCCAGAATCTCCTTAGATTAATATCAGGGTGATATTCTCCACAATTGACAATAGACAGTGGGACAGGGTGTTAATATATCACTGAAGTAACCCGAAGTATGCAAATTGAAACAGGAGCTTTTTTTTTTCCCTTAAATAAACTAAAGAATCATTGGAAATCCTGAGTCAAGGTGAAAAAAAAAAAAACCCTCCATCTCTATCAAGAATTGCTTCCTCGGCCGGGCACGGTGGCTCACGCTTGTAATCCCAGCAGTTTGGGAGGCCGAGGCGGGCGGATCACGAGGTCAGGAGATCAAGACCATCCTGGCTAACCCGGTGAAACCTCGTCTCTACTAAAAAATACAAAAAACTAGCCAGGTGAGGTGGCGGGCGCCTGTAGTCCCAGCTACTCGGAGGCTGAGGCAGGAGAATGGCATAAACCCGGGAGGCGGAGCTTGCAGTGAGCTGAGAACCGGCCACTGCACTCCAGCC
>NW_016820951.1:498234-501673 GCF_001698545.2 Rhinopithecus bieti | reverse complement strand
AAAAAAAAAAAAAAAAAAAAAGAATTGCTTCCTCAAATGACATCATCATTTATTTATATATAAGTCCATGAAAGTCTACTGGCAGAGTAGAATTCAAACAATTAGTAAACCTGCAGTCTTGACTTGTCATGTCATAAAGTAGTAGTCTTTCTTCATTTCATGCCATCATCAGCTCAGCTACTCAACAATTGTCGAAAGCAGCAGAGAGAGCAAATGAAAGTGAATCCACTTCTTGGCATTTGCCAGATAAGCCACAAATTAAATATCCTCTTAAAACAAAAAAGGATTTCAAGTCTCAGAAGAGAAATCAGTGCTGGGTGATAAATATTTCCACTTTTAAATTATATTTATTTCATAAAATCTTTTATTTGGCACTGTGTAAATTGTCAGCAATCTTTCCCTCATACTTGATTCATCTTTAAAACCACAATAGCATGATTTAGCTATTACATGGCCTTGTGATAGTAACAGTTGAAAAGTAAACTAAGGGAAATATTTAACAGAGGCAATGATCGAAACATCACATCGTGCACCTTAAATACACGTAATTTTTATTTAAAACAACAATTAATGAATGAAGGTAAACACAAATAAAAAGCCACGACAGTGATAAACTTTAAAATGACTAACTTATCTCTGAAAGAATGGAGACAAACCAGAAAGTAGTTTTTAAAATACTAAAATAGTTTTAAAAAATCAGATCCTTTGGAAGAATAAAAACGTCTTTAGAGTAGAGCTAAGAACCTGTGAGAGTAACACATCTTAGGCTGTGACATCAGTATTCTTAGCAGAGCTGGCTGCCCAGGTCTTTGAGCAGAAAGCTCCGACTTGAATACAGTAAGCATTAACCAATGCAGAAGTAACTGACTTAGGATATGGCATTACTCAAAAGTGGGTCATTTAAAAAAATTCTTAATACTTATTACAGAAACAAAGACATGTTTCTCTAGTGTAGGCATGTTAACTCTTGGTGTGCTGGACAAATTCCAGTTTGGGCACCGTATTTTAAAAGCAATAGAAAAATCTGGAACTCCATTTCATGTAGGAAAGCATATGGCTTGAAAGTAAATATAGTTTAAACATATGAAGCATATTAAATTAATTATTATAATTTAAGTGATTTGAAAATGTCTTCAGTTTTATGACATATGCTTCTAATGATTCACATTACCTGTAGGCACTTCAAAAGCACTGGGATTCCGATTCTCTTCAGTAATTAGGGGGTCAAATGATATGCTGAGTACATTAGAGAACAGAGCCCGGTGAAAGTGGGCCTTGTGCCAAAATCATACCCTTCAAGACAGATGGGAACCAAGCCTCAGAATGGTCTGTAATTGTACCATTTTTTAAAGCCACACTTTAATGCTCTGAGGACACACAGAGGCTATATCTGAAGAATGTATACAATATTTGTACCCAAAGTTAAATGAAATATAAATCTTTGTCTGTGGGTTGTACCCATCTTAGAGACCTCATCAGAGGTACTACCCCCATACCACTATCCATCAGAAGTGTTTTTATTTCCTACAACATCTGAACATCCTAACCAGAACCAGGCAGTATGATCACTCATTCATTTATTCATTCATTCATCCCACAAATATCTACTGAGCACCTACAAAAAATATATGTTCTAGGCAATGCTTTAGGTACTGAGGAGCTTTGGTAAAGAGGAGAGAAGGTCATTGTCCTCTTTTATTTTATATTCCTTAGGGGGAGCACACAGTTGAAAAAACATAGAACTAAATAACTCCAAATAGCGGAGGGAAAAAATTACAAAAGGAAACTGGTAGAGAGTGGCTGATACAGGAGATATGAACTTCTTTAGCTTGGGTCATGCACAGAAGCCACACACCCAGAAGCAAGGGATATTTTGCTGAGACACAGGAGTAAAAAGATGGCCACACACACACACACACAGAAGCAGGGGACACTTTGCTGAGACTAGGAGTGAAAAGGTGGCGATGGCGTTTTTTCTCTTGGAGGAACTGCCAGTTTATAGGCCTTGAGCTGGGAAAGACATGCTCAAGCAAGAGAGAGGCGTGGTGGTTGGAGCTGAGCATGTGGAGAGACAAGTGAAAAAACTGAAGTTGACAGTTTGGCAAAGTGAGATCATGTAGAGCTATTTAGGCTATAGTAAGGAGTTTGTATTATAGTCAACCTAAAATAATAGTAATAACCACAATTGGCTAATAACAAGAGGGAAGGGAACACATTGGGTGCTTACTATGTGCTAGGCAATGCTTTAAGCAACACAGATGATCTCATCTATTTCCTGTCACTATCCCCATTTTATAAATGGGAAAGTCAAGCACAGAGAAATAAAGAAACTTCACCAAAGTCATCCAGCTAGTAAGAAAGAGACATTTGCAGATAAGTATGATAATTCTTAAATTGCAAATAAATTGCAAACACTCATGTAATTCTTAATCCTTCAGTTATCTCATGCCCTCAAATAGGTGTTTCATGTCATCTCTATCCAAGCCATTGTATTTTGCACAGCTAGAATGTTGTCTATTGTTTTTGTTTACATGGCTTCGTGTCTTTTAGGACATGGTATGTAGGAAATTGCATGGTGAAGTGGGAAAAGCATCAGGCTCAAGAATTAGTGTCCAGTTTGACAGACCAGATGGAGAAGTGATTAAGACCATAGTTCTGGACTTAGACAAGCCTGGCTTTGTGACTTTGAGAAAATTGTTTGATAACTCTAAGTGTGTTTATCACTAAAAGGCAGATAATAATATTATGTCACACAGATGCTCATCCTTTGATTCAACAAATATTAATTGAATGTCTTCCATGTGCCAGGTACCTTTCTTGTCTATAAAGTGGAACAGAAAACAACCAAAATATCTTTTTTATTTATTTTTATTTATTTATTTATTTTTTATTTTGAGACAAAATCTTGCTCTGCTGCCCAGGCTGGGGTACAGTGGCACAAGCTCAGCTCAGTCCAACCTGCACCTCCAGTTCAAGTGATTCTCCTGCCTCAGCTTCCCGAGTAGCTGGGATTACAAGCGTGCACCACCACACCCAGCTAATTTTTTTGTATTTTAATAGAGACGGGTCTTCACCATGTTGCCCAGGCTGGTCTCAAACTCCTGAGCTCAGGCATTTCACCCATCTCAGCCTTCCAAAGTGCCAGATGGAGAAGTGATTAAGACCATAGTTCTGGACTTAGACAAGCCTGGCTTTGTGACTTTGGACAAATTATTTGATAACTCTAAGTGTGTTTATCACTAAAAGGCAGATAATAATATTATGTCATACAGATGTACATTCATTGATTCAACAAATATTAATTGAATGTCTTCCATGTGCCATGTACCTTTCTTGTCTATAAAGTGGAACAGAAAACAAACAAAAATATCTTTATTTTATTTATTTATTTATTTATTTATTTATTTATTTATTTATTTATCTATTTATTTTTGAGCCA
>NW_016820951.1:474809-496095 GCF_001698545.2 Rhinopithecus bieti | reverse complement strand
AAATATCTTTATTTTATTTATTTATTTATTTATTTATTTATTTATTTATTTATTTATCTATTTATTTTTGAGCCAAAGTCTTGCTCTGTTGCCCAGGCTGGAGTGCAGTGGCATAAGTTCAACTCACTCCAACCTGCACCTCCGGTTCAAGTGATTCTCCGGCCTCAGCTTCCCGAGTAGCTGGGATTACAAGCGTGCACCACCACACCCAGCTGATTTTTTTGTATTTTAGTAGACACGGGTCTTCAACATGTTGCCCAGGCTGGTCTCGAACTCCTGAGCTCAGGCATTTCACCCATCTCAGCCTTCCAAAGTGCTAGGATTACAGGCATGAGCCGCTACACCCAGGCAAAAATATCTGCCTCCATGTAGCTTACATTCTATTTGGACAGGCAAAGCTCAGACAAGGTTAATACATGTTAAACTGTATAGCAAAACATATAGTATTTTAGCTAGTGTTAAGTGCAGTGGAGAAAAAAAACAAAATAATAAGGGTGGTGAGAGGAATCAGGATAGAGAAAATACCTTCATTTTAGATATGGAGTCCAGGATAGGCTTCACTGATGAAGTCAACCTGAGGAAAGATCTGTAAGAAAAAAAGAAGCAAAAACACCCAAGGCAGACTATGAGTTGTGAGCAGACCTGTTGTATTGGAGGAGGCTGTGGAATGAGTGAAGGAGCCTATTTGGAGATGGAATCAGAGAAGTAAGAGGGATGATGATACAGGATTTAAGAAGTCACCATGGAATACTATGCAGCCATAAAAAGGATGAGTTCATGTCCTTTGTAAGGACATGGATGAAACTGGAAACTATCATTCTGAGCAAACTATCGCAAGGACAGAAAACCAAACACCGCATGTTCTCACTCATAGGTGGGAACTGAACAACGAGAACACTTGGACACAGGGTGGGGAACATCACATACCGGGGCCTGTTGTGGAGTGGGGGAAGGCGGAGGGATAGCATTAGGAGACACACCTAATGTAAATGACAAGTTAATGGGTACAGCATACCAACATAGGACATGTATACATATGTAACAAATCTGCACGTTGTGCACATGTACCCTAGAATTTTAAATATAATAAAAATAAATAAATAAATAACACTAAATTTCTCATAAATTAAAAAAAATCAAAGAAATAGCTGTGGTTTTTTATTCTGAGTAAGCAAATTAGTGATAGAATCAGTCTTGTGTTTTGAAATGATCACACTGGCTGCTGTGTTTAGAATAGACCGTGTTGTAGAAAATATAAGCAGGGAAGACCCCATAGAAAGCTGACGCTGTATTCTAGGTGAGAAACTATGGAAATTTGGACCAAGGTGATAGAAGTGGAGGTGGTAAGAAACAGTCACATTCTGTGTAAGTTTTAAAAATAGAACAAAGGATTGGCTGAAGAATTGGATATGAGATGGGAAAGAAAGAGAGGGTTCAAGGAAAATTGCAAAGTCTTTGGTTATCGTGAGGAGTATGTGAGATCGCACATATAAAGTATGAAATATAATGCCTAGGACAGAGTGAATGCTAAAGAAGGGAAATTCTCGTATGCATTTCATTGTGTACATCTTAACTTCTTCACCCAATAATGGCTATGAGTTCTATCGGTATAATAAGTTTCTGTTCAGGAACATGAATGTCAATTGCAAAGTAGTTTATACATTAAATCCTCATAGTAGGAATTCAATAAAGATTTGAGGGAAGAAGTTTACACTTGGTACCCATCAATATTGGGCAAGCACTAACTATATTTGGTACTTAATGAGCCTTTATAGAAGTTTTCAAAATGCAAAAATGAAGATAACTAGAAAGATTAAGATAGAAGAGTTTAGAAAATATATGTTCATGCATGAGAAAAGTGAAGGCTTTTGGAAGGTTACTAAGGTAAGTCTGGGGCAGAGATTCCTAGAGCAAATCAAGGGGCTGTGAAAGCTAATGGACATAGCTCAAGATTTACTTTTGGATTTGGAGAAACTAACATTGAATTGGCTATTTCCAATAGTAAAGTCATTAGCCTAGGGAAGTAAGATGAAATATAAAAGGAACGTTTAGGTACAGAAAAGTATCCTTTAAATTACCTTTTGGTTTGGAAAATATTTCAGATAATGCTGATGAAATAAATCAGCATTTTATTTCAGTTTTTTAATGGTTTTATCATAACAGTGAAGGGATTTATTCTCTGCCTCTTTACTACCTTCCCATGGAGATCTTAAATGTTTGCCAGGTATAGTGGATAGATGAAAAGAGCCGCTTTGGTAAGAACTGAACTATTTTGTTATATTACTGTTTTTATAAATGCTCCTATATGCTCTGTAACACACATTCATGTAAAGTATTTGTTAATATTTTTAAAAGTATATATAACATCTATTTGAGTATGCATTTCAATATTTCATAGAAACAAATTAGAAAAGTCACAAATCTTTGAACACTGAAGAACTGAGAGAGAAATCACTAAATACGGATATTGTCTGCAGTGATCAAAATGGTGGCTACCAGGTGAGTGAGAGATTATTTTAATAGACTTCTTTTAAATTTTTCATTAAATTATCAGCTTTGTAATAAAGTTATTGACAGGCAAGTGCTGTTATAAAAATTGTACCTCCACCTGCTAACAAATGGCACTCACAGTTATGAAAACTGCCTGACATTTTTAGAATCAGGTGCTTCTATGGCTTTCTTCTGAAAGGTATTCCCCCTTGGAACTTGCATTTTAATTACTAATTATTTTTTCTGCTTTATTTCTGTGTAGTGATCAAGGTGCTTGACTGAGCTTTATTTAAATAGGACGTATGCATTGTTTCAAACTAGTTTTGCATAAAATGTGAATATGAATACCACAACTAGGTGATTTATTTGAATCTTGAATACATTAGCAACTATTACCTTCTGTCTTTCATTTAGCTGTCTTACAACAATATTAAGAAGAATATTACATGTGCCTGAATTACTCGATTTTTTTCAGCTGTGATTTACATATTATTCACTTAAAACTAGCAATGTAAAATTGCCTTTAACATTTACTGTTTCAACTTTAAAGCTTTTTTTTAAATCAGTGAAAGTGAAGTTGGTGAAATATAATTAAAATTTCTCTAATTATGTTACCTTTAGGCAATGCTGTCTTCTAGATTTGTAACATTCTGTGCTACTGCGCTATGAAATTATGGAATGTACAATGTTGGAGTGTATGTTTCTAAAATCAATGCATTAGAGATTTGAGAAATGCTATATAATTCATGTATTAAAAGTATTTCTAACATCTAAATGTCTTGCTGTTATACGTTTAAACTTTCAAAGAGCAATAATCCTGTATTGAATTAAAGACCTTAGGAAAGTTTGACATTTTGAGAGTGTATTTTTGAATTATTTGGATAATATTGTAAGTGTAAAAGGATATACGAATCACCAAAATAGTTCTATTAATTTCTTCCTTAAATACTTTTAAAATACAAAAAGTTACTATTGCCTGAAATTAACTATGGAAACTTTTAGACTGAAAGGAAAATGATTCAGAATGTTGCAAGCAATTAAAGTTATAAATGAGAATCTTTAAGTCAACTATAAAATATCCCATGTCTCAAACAGAAGAAAAGGCTTTTAATAATNAACTGACATCAGAAATCCCAGACTATTTCCTATAAAATTTCAGAGCTTTTCTTTTGTAAATGAAAAGCTTAAACAAACTCAACTTTTTCAATTACATGGACTTTTTTTCTCATGGTAAAGAAAATCACATTTTGTGTCACAGTCTTATAACTGCTATCACTATTGCAATATAGCAAACAAAGCTGGCTTCTAAAAATGAATATTTCTAGTACAGTGGAGTTACATTTTAGCTTAGCAATCCTTATATAGTCTAGAAATCCTGAAGTCATCACTTAGGAAAAATCTTAAGTGCATTCTAAACTATACATATTATCTTAAAGGGCATATGGTAATGTAGATATTATTATCCATGCATTTAATTCAACAACAAGAAAAAAAGGTATTTACTCAGCACTTCTTTCACTGATAGAACTTCTGGCAATGGTATGTTTGGCCCTTGCAAAAGTCTAACAAAAGCTGTTTTTCTGATTAAAAAGAAAACTAAAGTGCAAACAGGAAGAGAAGCTTTTAACTATTTCAGTGCCTGTAAGAGAATTAAAAGTGGGTCAGGAAATGATCTAACATTATGAGTTCAGTTCTGATTTTTACTGATAGTCACACCAAATAACCTTGTTCTTTCAGGTTAGAAAAATAGAAAACAAGCCCATTTGCTAAAAGACAGAGAAGTTTGCCTGAGATCAAAATCATAAACTGCAAATATTACTCTGGTTTAGTGTCTAACCTACTTTACATGCATTGGCCAAGTTACTTAAACCTCAAATGGTTTGTCTATAAAATGGAGATTACAATAATCCCTTGCCCTGTGATGATGCATAAAAAATGAAGCCTTGCTCTGAATACTTCTTGAAGTTCTTCAGCAAACAGCAAGCTATTATTCAGATATGCATAAAGGCTATCATCTGTAAGAAAATAGCATTTGAGAAAAAATAAAATAAAACAGGGCTGTAACCAAACGTGATGACTCTGTTAAGATTATAGAGATGATCTTAATATATACAACACATTGCCTTCATTCTATCTCTATTGGATGTTGTTTAAAACAAAGTTTTTGAAGAAAGACATTACACAAAATAAGACTAAAAAAGAGATGGAACAGCATCTAGAAGAGATTGATGGGGAGAAATGAGGGAAAATGTGTGTGTGTTTTTTTATTCTAGTAAGAACAATTGTAATAGATAAATTACTTGGGAAGATTTGAAGCAAATGACATTTAGGAAAGCAGGGACGGATCTGGGGTCCATGTACACTTCTGGTGTAATTCTTAATTATGTGAACCCTTAGTCACAGAGTTTCTAAAAATGGGAATATATGCTAGCTGAGAAACTCCTCCCAAACTCCCGCTTGCAGCATAAACTCATTATCAAATCATTGTCTTTGAAAGGTGACAAGGATACTTAGCAAATACAGTTCTCCTGTGGACTACGGGCTGGCCCAGTTACAAAAAGATTCAACTTGATCAAAACAACAAAAGGCACAACTACAACTAGAATAACAATAAAATAAACAGATTCAGCCTGGCTTCCATTTCTAAAAAGACAGTTGTAAGACATTCTAGTTCAGTTCTCCAATCTTTTTTAGAAAGCATTTAGAAAACAATTTTGTTTTACTTTTTTTACCTCCTGTAAGGGGGATACTATTTTATTTTCTAGTGTCTGATGTTTTCAATACGTGTCTTTTGCAAACCTTTTAAAGTTCCTTAAAACAAACAGGAATAATCTAGGCTGTAGTGGAAGTGTACCTTGACAATTTGACAGGAGAGAATGCTCAGGAGTAATAAATGTGTATTTCTCCCTAATATCTTAAATATATCTATATATTTTTCTTCATTTGGCACGAGGAGTGTCAAATGCAGAGTGCATGGGGATAATTTTCATTTACAAACACAGTTTTCCTTTAACGGGGAAACATGTGCTTGCTTAATTTCTAATCACAAAAGGTATCTCTGTGTGCCCTGTTCATCTTACAAGTGAAGGCTGTGCAATTGTGTCACAAACCTGCATGTGTACACTTTTGTCTGCCTCTCTCATAATGTTTAAAAGTCCATTAGAATAATCTTCCATCATCCAGGAAATTTAACGACAAGCAGATATCGTATTTTAAAAATAATCCTTTCAATTGACATCTTATACCATTAAACTTAAAAGATCCCACCTTATGGGGGGTGGGGTGGGGATGTGGGTAGGGGGAGCGATTGCCCAGAGCACATACATTAGTCAATAAGAAACAGACTGCTTTGATGTGTTTTGCTATCGCAAGCCAAGTTGCTATTAATTATAGGTTGCTTTACCTTTCAACACATAATTTACTTTTATTAAATGTAAAATATATTTTATATTATGATTATACCAGAGCCAGGCTGGCTGATGTCTCTTTTCTGCATTATGTGATGACAATGACTGCTATTACAAAATCTAAAATATTTTTGAGTGCGGATGATACCTGAAGTATTAACATCTCGGAAACACCTTTGAGAGTAATCCCCGGGAAGTAAAATGAAACTTGTAAAACCATTGCATTCAACTCTACATAATTCCTTTTGTTCACCTGAATTCGATGGAGGTCAATAGAGTTTTGTTTTCTGTTTTCCATAAAACAAAATATTAATACTAAACCATGATTATACCCAACAATTAATGTAAAATTGACTTCATCTAGTTTGCTTTTTTAACCGAAAGTTTCAAAACCTGGTGAGTTAATCCAGTCCTTTATTTTAAACTTCTATAATATTTAAGTTCACGGCATAAATATCAGTTTGCAAAGAAATTACTTTTTTCAAGATTCATGGTGAGTACAGCAAGGTTCTATCTATGAAAACACCCTTAAATTTCTTCCTGAACTTTTACCAATAGAATCTAAAGTACAGGTCATAGAAACAACAATGAAAAAATGTCTCCAAGCAAATGTATTTTTAATAATAAATTGTTTTATTCTTCTGGTTTCAGGTTTCCTTAAATCAGAGGATAGAGGCTTCAAACATTATTTAATTTCCAATTAAACAGTTTAGTTTTAAATTAAATAATGCAAGAAAAGAGGATTTTGGATCTGGCACATTTAAAAACATATAATTAAATTAATATTAAAATAGAAAACACAGCATTTTGTTTACTTTCATCATTATTAAGTTTGTGACCACTTAACTCAGAGAGTGTGATGTGTTAAAAGCAAAGCTCCACCATCCATCTGTGAGAGTTATGTCAGTCACAAGCACAGTACAGTTACTACTGGAAAAGCGCAATCCTTTCCCACTTCCCACCCCCTTATTTTTATAGCACAAATTTGCTTGCTGATAACACAATCACTTTCAAAGACACAAATCCTTCCACTAAAAAAAGTTAATTTGATAGATGCCAGTGCTCGTTTACCATAGATATAATTCAAGTGCAGTAATTGCAATTAACATATTAAGAGTCATACTTCAATTTCAAGAAAGCTAACTAAGTTGGAATGTGTGTTAGACTCAAAGACTGGAGATATTTTTCTTCCAAAAAGCCACCAGGTTATACATTTTCTCGAGCACTCATCTGTAGAGTCAATAGCATTTGTGACATTAACAGACAAAATAAAAATCAAAGGACAAATGTTGATCACATAGCTTTACAGAGGAAGATGGGACTGCCCTGATTTCTGGTATAGGAGTCCAGACTAAGCATTCAGGACAGCAGGCTATGACCTGCCCTAGCAACAAAACATACTTTACATAGAAGACGCAGCCCTTCTATTTTCCAACCACGTTGAGCATGATCCCTGCTGGAGACCGAATCTCCAATTCTGCAACCTCCTGCTTCTACAGCTTAATTATTTAGGATCAAATAGACAACTAGATACATTAACATGACCCTAGAAGCCAAACCTGTTACTCTCTTCAAATATTCAATTGACCTTCCAAAGTAAATATTTCCCCCTGACCTCTCTACCACTCATTTTCTCTTAAATTGGTTGCTAATGCTTTTAAAAGTCTCCTGATATTTTGCAAGCAGCTTTAAAGTAAACAATCCCCGACTGTATAATTTTAGCCTTATTGACTGGTACACTGACAGAAACCAAAGCAAGCAAGAGGTCTAACATACAGCATTATGTTAATCACACCAATGTGTTTTGTTCAAAGACAAGTCAGAGATCTTTGCAGCAGGTTTACAAATCTGCAGCTTCTATATTAGCAGAGCGTGTGTGTGTGTGTGTGTGTGTGTGTGTGTGTGTGTGTGTGTGTGTGTTTAAAATGCGGAGAGTACCTGCTTTGAAAGAATGGGAAACGAGTAAGTGGAGAATATCAATACCCAAAGAAGAAGAAGGATTAATCCAAAGCATGAAAATACAGGTCACAGCTCTTTCCATGGCGTAAGTACCACCAGCTACATCACTTACACCCAGATATTTTGGGAAAATTACCAGCAACAAGAAGTGCTTAAGTGGAGAGCAAACACGTCTTGTCTTAACAAGGTACTTTGGGTTCCATTTACAATCTGTTGAGTTTAGCATTACTCACCTATATTGGTTGCCTTAAAAAAATAATGTAAATGAGCTAGAAGTTGAACAGTTGCTTTGCCTGTATTTTTTTTTTCCAGGTTTAGGTGGTAGGGCATAGAAAGAGAAGAACGAATACATAAAGCCAGCTGTATTACTTTAGTATATAAGAAAAAAAAAGAATATAATTAGGTTTATGACATTAGTCGCCCATTCTAAAAGAACGCCTTTTGGAAGCAAACACAAACACACCCCATACAAATCCAGTCCAATTTCAATGAATGGAAATGGTGGTAACAGGGAGAGTAATGCATCCACTCCATTTGTAAACAGACATTTTCCTACATGTGAGTACATAATCCCTGCTGACATTAATGGGAATGACACACGGGCAGTGATGAGAGAATAGCCCCTTTTGTTTGTTCTCCCTCACATTACTCTAGAGTCCATTTTGCAGCTCCAACTAAAACTGGTTGAAAATGCACCCTGTGGATTGATAATGGAAAAATGAGATTAACTAAGTGAGCAAATAGCCTTACTTCTTTCTGTGATGTGGGAAACTAAACAATGCAATGGAAAAAAGATCTTGATTTTACTTTTTCTTTTTGTTCTTTCGTTTTCCTCCATTACCCGCTCTATTTAGGAACCTCTTCATGCTTGTAAAATTTCCTTTCCTCGTTCATGTAAAAGAGTAATAAAATCATTATAGTTTTCCTTCGCCAAAAGGTACTTTAGAGACTAATCTTAATTTAGATCCAGACACTGCTAAGTCAAATACATCAGTGTTGGGAAAACGAATTAGAAGCGAGGTCATTTTTCTTACTAATTTTTTAAAAAGGTGTTGCAGATTGAAAATGCCTTAGGAATCATTTCTTAATGCTATGGCCACATTACGAAGTCATAATTCTCCTACTTTGACACTTGGATTTTCAGTGGCTTTTTAAAAGGAATCTACATTAGGAATTGACTTTTTTACGGGTCTATACTAAGGCTGAAATTCCCTTACTGAAGTGGAAAAAATCAAGTTTTCAAAATAACTGTGCTCTAAATACCACACCACAGGTAGAGAGAATCCCAAATAACAGTTTATGCTTTTTAAAACACCCTTCAGAAAAAAATGTTCATATATCAACATTATCTTATAGAAATAAGCAGTCTAAAATGAATATGCCACTTGCACCATTTTTTTGTTCTCTTCTTAAAACAAGCAATATGTTTTTATTTTTTAATCCATTTTGTTCCAAAGGGTAAAATTGATAGGATCTCAAACTGGGACCACAATCTTCATTTACAGGTGAAAAGAAAATAAAACCATTTTCAGTCAATAAAAAACTATCAATATGTGAACGCACACACATAAAAGAATTTAGTGAAATAAAACTCTTTTTTCATATTTACTTTTATAACAATAAAATCCACAATAGCTAAAAACACTCAAATGTTAGTCAAATTTGGGATAACAGAAAGAAAGTAATTCTTAAGAGCTGAACTATGCTACTATGAAATATAAGAATATTAAAACCAATATATTGATTTGATCTGTTAACTGCATGCACTGAGATAAAGCCAGGAATATTCTTCCTCCCAATAGCTTGAAGTTTTAGTTAATTCTCCCTCCCTTCCCTGTCTCCTTCCCCTTCCTTCTCCTTCTGATTTTTCTCCTTCTTATGAGTATCTACAGAGGTTTGTGCACTTGTAATCCAGCAACTATGAGGACCCCATAGAGTCTTCTAACACATCATTGTTCAGACTCTTCATTTCTGAACAATGTATTTTATAATATACTAGGTCACCCACTCTGGAGGTGCTTGTCATCACTCAGACTACACAATATGAGAAGCTGCCAAGAGTTCTTCACCGCTTTCCAGATTCACTCATCATGAGCAAAATATTAAGATCTGTTTCCTCCAAAAGAATTCTATTTTATTCTCTACTCAAGAACAGAAAAGGAGAAGCAAAAGGGTATTTGGTCTTAGTTACTCCTTGCCTTTTTAATCCCCAACATGTGGAATTACATAAACCTAAAGAATATGCAGATTACATTGGACACTGTCACCTTTTAAAGGTATTGTTTAAATTTTAGAAAATATTAGTGTTTTTCTATAGAATGCAACAGCGTAAACCTGCTCTCATGGATACATTATTATCACTATGGCAGCAAGTAATTTTTAGTTTTCACATTTTGAACATGGTTGTAGTAGACTGGATTTTCCCAATATGGCTGCAACAATATCTCCCATCCCATATTCCCCTCTTACAAAGTGACTTTGACACTCCCCATCAAGAGGTGCGATTGATGCTTTCTGCTATTGAAACCAGTGGGGCTCTGTGGCCATTTTGAACAATGACTTCTGAGATGGATTCATTAGGGAAGCCCTCGGCTGCAATGTAAAGCAATCCAATTACCCTGAGGCCTCATGCTATAAGGAAGCCCAACCTAGCACATGCAAAGGAACCACATGGAAAAGCCCTGAAATTGCTTGAAGACAGAGACAGGCGAAGACAAACCCCAGATACTCCAGTCCCTTGCTCTTCCTATCTGACCACAACCATACCAGAGACCTTGAGCAAGAACTGCCCAGTGGAGAGCCCTGCCCAAATTTGGGAGCCACAAAAAAAAACCTATAAAGTAGTAGTATGATTGCTGTTCTTTTAAATCACTAAGTTCTTCTGTGATTTTTGGCACATACCCAGATAAATGAAACAATGGCTGAAGCTTTTAAAATTACATTGTATACTTTTAGAGCACTTTTAGAATCATATAAAGCAGAAATATGTATTCTTGACTGGTTAGTTAGCTTTTTTTTTTTTTTTGAGACGGAGTCGTGCTCTGTTGCCCAGGGAGGAGTGCAGTGGTGCGATTTGGCTCACTGCAAGCTCCGCCTCCCAGGTTCATGCCATTCTCCTGCCTCAGCCTCCCGCGTAGCTGGGACTACAGGTGCCCGCCACCAAGTCTGGCTAATTTTTTTGTATTTTTAGTAGAGCGGGGTTTCACCATGTTAGCCAGGATGGTCTCGATCTCCTGACCTCGTGATCCGCCCTCCTCAGACTGCCAAAGTGCTGGTATTACAGGCGTGAGCCACCGTGCCCGGCCAGGTAAGTTAGTCTTTACTTGAAAAGAATGTTGTCATTGGGTAGATCTTGCACTAAATGCATCCATAATCAATCAATCAATATTTATTGTACCCTCAAGGCATCTATCTCTTATTCTGTATAAGAAAACAAGGACTCACTTAAGTAAATGTTCTACAAATAATTAAGTTAAATTAGTCTTGTCAACAAAATAATTTTATTTTAACTAGATACGATAAACAGACTTTTCTAAAATATATCATAATATTCATTATCACATGGAAGCAGAGTAAGCCAACCATAAGTGCAACTTTTTAATGGTTCTTTAGGGTCATATTGTACAGGTTATGGGGGTTGGATACTTTTATATTGAGTGTCGCCAGCTTGCTGGTGGACAACGGCTAATGCAAATTAGCATCAGCTAAGGCTGAAGTCACCTAACATAACTTATCACTTTCGACCTGTGGCTGCAGTCAGGTTCTGCTCATAATCTGGTCTCTTTTATGTCCCAGGAAGAAAAACTCAGCTACACAGTCTCGTTAGACAAAAATAGATTTAATTGGTAATGGGGCTTTACTACACCAGAGATTTCCAAAGGTGTTCTGTGCATTGTTTAGGCTTTTTAGGCTGGCTGAAACTCAACAATTTAACTAATAAGTGAAGCTTTACTATCCTAAGAACACAGCCTCACGTTTGGACAGAATGATTAAGTTCATCTACAGAGCTGGAATCAAGGTACTGTTCAAATTCTTTCATAAGATTCTTCAATAAATGGTTGTCAAGTTTCTGACTGAAGAGATTAAACATGGGAAGGTAGTTAAGTATCCCATCCGTTGAGTTTAATGAACGTAATACTTCCCAGAGGTCCTTGTATGACATATACTAGTTCTCCTTATTATACTCCTCACTGTATAAGGCCTTTCCAGATTCACCTGACCCTATGCCACCACATCTCCACCTAATAGCACCAGCTTTCTCAGCCTTCGTCATAACAGTTCCAGTGCCCAGGTCCAATCTTACTGGACCCATAGAGACTCTGGTTTCCCCAGGTGCCCAGAGGGATTGGCAATAGAACCACAAGTGCTAGAATTTAAGATGGGATGAGGCAATCTGACAAACAAAAGGCAAGAATGGGAAGAAAGTGCCTCCTGCCTCTCTTAACCTCAAAATGTCCTAAATGCCAAGCAACTGATAATATGTTTTGTGGTGCTGTGTCCCAAATGAACAAAGCATATGGCTTTAAACAAGGAGTGAAAATAGAAGATCATTAGCCCCTGTCATCATTCTGAGAGACCCTTTTGTAGAATTGGAACCTCTCATCCCTACAGTTAGGAGTCCAGTTCCCCAGGAAGATACTTCCACAAGGGGACACAGAAAAGTTTCTACTGAGGCAGAAGTTAAATTCACCTGGTCGTTTTTCTACACCTCATACCAGTGAGCCAGTAGACAAAGAAGGGAGATTCTGTACTGACTGGGATACTGAGCTCTGATTAGCATGAAGAAATAGGTTTGCCACTATTTATTAGAGGCAGATTTTGTCTGGAACCCAGAATATTCATCAGGGAAACTCTGTTTCCAGGGCTAAGAATAATGGTGAATGGGCAAATGAAGATGCCTGAAAAATGGATGTTGTATCACACCATCCATCAAGCAACACAGACCAGCCAAAATGTTGACCAAAGGTGAGGAAAACTAGAAAGAGCAATAAAAGAGGGTAATGATACATATTAGAGTTCCAGGTCTAGCTACCTGAGTGAGGGACTGTGGCTTGGTTGGCTAATCTTCTTTAAATATTTTTAAGAGATTGCCTTGTCACCATATTCCTGGTATGTTCTTGTACTTTTCATCTCAGGGGTGAGACTGTCTAGCTCTTATATGGAATATGGATATGATAAAGAGTGAAAATGCATCTGAGTAGCTCAAGTAGTAGACCATATTAGATGCAATTTATGGGCCTTTCAAATTTCACTTGGTGTAATCTGTTCTATGAGCCTTTCAAGTTTCACATGGTGTAATCTTTTATCAGGAGAGCCCTGCTCATTTTTTCTGTTACCTTGACTCCTAGGATCTCCAACTGTCATACCTTTCTTCAAAGATATAGGCTTCAACAAGGTTTTCATCATAGCTACTACAACAGGAGGTCCAGCAGCTCCAGGGCTCAACGCCAAAGCAACCAGATCCATGGAGTCTCTGGATGATTTAGTAGATACTGGACTGGCAATGTTTAAGATGTTATAATAGTTTGTAGGACAACTTTTAACCCAATATGGACAAGATATGGGAAAGAGCACACAAGTAAGTCACTCTTCATCTTCCATACAGATTGCTCTATGTATCTCTCTGGAGACCTCCCAAAAGACCAAGCAATTGGCTGTTTTCTTATGAGGCTCTGAACTACTCTGTGAGATACCACCTTATATTTCCCTTCCATTTTCCCCTTCCTCACTTCTTATTTTGGTGACTTTTGTTGCACAGGCATTATATTGCCCAGTGAAACATTAACATCTTTGATAGGGAATCACACCAAGATAATTTTTATTCCCTGAATAAATTCTAGTCTGCCAATGTTCTTGGTAAGAAATTCATAGAGTAGATTTGTGATATCATCTCCCTCATTCGAAAGAATATGTATCGAGTAATAAAATCTCAAATCATAATAACTTTATTATCTATACCACAATTAACCTCTCATGCAATTTTGGTAAAATAAAACTTAGTTTCATTTTTGCTAATAGATTTCTGTTCTTCCTCATAATTAGCAAATTTATCATAGTTGACTGTCCTCATATTAAATTTTATGTACCATTCTAGTTTTTATAGTCTCTTTAGAATTTTATCTTCCAAAAGTTTAGATTTTTTGCCCTAAACAACATCAACTAAAGATAATCATTATGCAAAAATACAAGTCAATGCTTTTATTAAAATGATTAATAAAACTATCAGACTAGGCAGAATGAATATAGCCTCCCGTGGCACAGCACTGTAGACCACCTTACATATTGGTATTGACTGTTGTTAAGCAGCACACATTGAAAGCAGCAGTTCAATCATTTATGAATCCACCCAGGTGAACTATTAATCTATTTTGTCTCTAAGAATTCTTAGGGCGCGGTGGCTCATGCCTGTAATCCCATCACTTTGGGAGGCCAAGGCGGGCAGATCACGAGGTCAGGAAATCCAGACCATCCTGGCTAATTGAGTGAAACTCCGTCTCTACTAAAAATACAGATAATTAGCCAGGCGTGGTGGCGGGCGCCTGTAGTTCCAGCTACTCCGGAGGTTGAAGCAGGAGAAAGGCATGAACCCAGGAGGCGGAGCTTGCAGTGAGTGGAGTTCGCGCCACTGCACTTCAGCCTGAGGGACAGAGAGAGATTCCGTCTCAAAAACAAAACAAAAAAGAATTCTTACTTTATAATATGTTTCCATCTCACAGTCTATATCTTTAAAACAAGTTTATGCTAACTTATTTCTATTCAATATAGAGAAGCACTTGAGAATTCAATTATGACTGATGATGTTATTTTAAAGCCAAATTAATCCCTTTGGAAAACTTGAAGAAAGATAAAAATGATTCTATCAATTTAATGACTTAAAATGTGCATAATTTTTAATTCAGTAACTCTACTTCTAAAATTTTCCCAAAGGTAATAACTGTGAATGTGTGCAAAATATACCTATGTAGATTTTTTTTTTTTTTTTTTTTTTTTTTTTTGTAGAAGCAAAATGAAAATAGCTTCAATATCCAGTAGTGGAGGTTCAACTAGGTGAAGTAGGCAAATCTGGAATTCGGAATAAAATTTTCCCATTAAAATTGTTCCATTACTATTTAGTGACATGGAAAACAATATTCATATTACGTGAACAAACAGCCAGATCTTTTCTCTCCTTCAGCTAGAGCTGTGTTGGGTGAAGGCAGTAAAAATCTTTGGTTATTAGGAGATCAAGGAGCTGTATTTATTATTCTATGGCTAAGCATGGCATCTTGCGGCTACCAATGTTTCCTGCCCACTAACTAGCTGAATCAGTTACTACTGGAACAAGGGTTACATACATAAACACACAGAGGGAAATAGATAACTAAAAATAAAAAATTAAAGTAAACCAGAAGCACTGTGGTATGGAGATTGCATAGCTTATGTGTGTGTGGAGTGCGCGCGCTTGAGTGTGTGTGTGTGTGTGTCACGTGAGAAATATTTAAAAGTACTTTTTGATTTATGTAAAGTTAGAACTCAAGATGTCAGTTATGGTACTTAACAAAGTTGTGTTTGGAAAGACAGACCTGCACCAAGAAGCAGCCATATGGTAATCTTAATTCACTGTGTACCTACAGAATATGAGGTTGTTATGAAATGACTTGGAAGCAAAGAACTTTCCACCTAGATTGACAGAGAGAGAGAAAGAGAGAGAAAGAGAATGAAGGATGTCGGGGTGTTAATGAGTGTGTTCACTTGAAAATAAATTGTCACCGGGCGCGGTGGTTCAAGCCTGTAATCCCAGCACTTTGGGAGGCCGAGACGGGCGGATCACGAGGTCAGGAGATCGAGACCATCCTGGCTAACGCGGTGAAACCCTGTCTCTACTAAAAAAAAAAAAAAAATACAAAAAACTAGCCGGGCGAGGTGGCGGGCGCCTGTAGTCCCAGCTACTCGGGAGGCTGAGGCAGGAGAATGGCGTGAACCCGGGAGGCGGAGCTTGCAGTGAGCTGAGATCCGGCCACTGCACTCCAGCCCAGGCGACAGAGCGAGACTCCGTCTCAAAAAAAAAGAAAAAGAAAATAAATTGTCTTTCTCTTGGAGATCAAAGCCCCGTTAGAGTGAAATGAAATGGACTCTTGGCAAATCACTGATCCCATTTCTGTCTTCAACTGTATAACTGTGTCCAGCATCCAATAACCTTCCCTTTTTGGTTCACCTGTATTTTGTGCTAATTCGGACCTTGTATTTGAGTATTCTGATTCTGGGACATACCTTAGGAAAAACAAACAAACAAAAAACACATTCATCTCGTTGATATGAATTATGATGACTGGCAAAGCTTTGTGGGTTTTTTTGTTTCTGTTTTTCCTGTTTTATATTTTATTGAGGTACAGCATGCACACAAAACATGCACAAATCAAAAAGGACAGATCAATGTTTTATTCCCAGCTTGAATACGAATGTATAATAAGAACTCAGGTCAAAAAATAGAACATTACTAGTCCCCTCAGAGTACCCTGTTTTGCCCACTTTCAGTCACTATCTCACCCCCATACAGGGGAATTACTTTTCTGAGTTCTAACATCAAAGATTACTTTTGAGTTTTTTTTGAACTTTGTATTTATGAAGCCATGGAGCACGTTATGTTCTTGTGTATGAATTCTTCAACTGAACATTACGTTTGTAAGATTCACCTGAATTGTAGTAGTTGCAGTTCATTCATTCTGGTTGCTGTATTTTCCATTGTGGAACAAACCACAGTTTATGTATCAAGTCTTCTATTGATAACTATTTAAATAGCTTTCATTTGGTGCTACTAAAAGAGTGTTGTCAGAACATTATAGTTCTGTGAACATAAGTATATATTTCTGCTGATTACACATCAAATCGAGCTATTGCAATATCAAAGGATAGATGTATGCTTAGATTTAGTAGATACTGGACTGGCAATGTTTAAGATGTTATTTTCTCTGGCTTATTTACATTTTAAGAAGCATTAACAACTCTTACGCCATAGGGCTAAATATCCAATTGTGAAATTAAACTACCAAAGATATATTTTGAGTGTCAAGGAAACCTAAACTACTTGGGAACCATGGAAAGCCAGCTTGGCTTTGCCTAGAGTTAATTTTCATGCTGGCACAGAGGGAGATCATAAAAATAGTTTTGCCAGTTTATATTAATGAAAAGTTGTTTCCATTCTGAAAATAATTATAAAATTCTTATAAGACTTTAACCAGATTTGTTACAAGTCTGATAGAGCAAACTCTTTTGATTAGATTGTTTGTTTGAAATCTATAATTTGTTTTCACTTAAGACTTAGCTTTTGTTTAAAATTATAGAAGAATATGTCATTTTATATTAGTACTAAAGAACCATTAGGGCTTTAGAATTGAGGTTTCCTCTGAAAGTGATACACATTTTAGGAAAACATTGAATCAGAAAATTTTCAAAATATTTTATGAGTGTCTGAGGAAATTCTTCACTCTTGAGGCAAATACTACAAAGATAATTGCTAAACCTGAGGCTTCATCATTAAGAAAGTAGGCTTTTTATTAAGTAAGATATTACGCATTAAAACAGAAGTAGAATGTGTGTGTGTGTGTGTGTGTGTGTGTGTGTGTGTGTATTTTTTCAGAATAAGAAAAGGATTTCTCGAGATTAGACACATAGGTATTAGTTTGTTTGTACTTCTCTTATATGGGAGAGCTCTGTCTCCTACAAAAGATTACGAGTCCCTTAAGGATGAAGAATGTCTTAGTCCTCTTTTTATCCAAGGACCTAGCTTAGTGACAGGCATAAATTAAGACCTAACTGTATATTTGTTAAACTGAATCTTTCAGAGTAGGTTATACATCAAACCCTCTAAGAATACAATCTTTCAAAAATGGAACACATAATTATGCTCTGTTTATCAGATGGAATGAGCCTGAACTTTGGTGTTAGATCTGAATTTGAATCCATCAATTAATGATCATATAAATTAATTATCATAAAAATTAATTGATGTAAATTCATCAATTAATGATCATGTAAACTATGCCCAGGAATATCAGATTGTAAATGGTAAACAGCCCAGTGTAAGATAAAGAACATGATGGACTTTGGAGTTTGAGAGATTTAGCATTTACTGTGTTGACTCTTGTCTCTTACATAAAATGGGGATAATTCTGTCTTTTACATGAAATAGGAGTTATCTCATGGGTGGTACAGATGAACTACCTACTGAAGCTCCTGGCTATCTGAAAATGTAAGAGAAAAGGAAACGAGAGAAGAAGGGACAGATTAGACTACGAGTGCAAGAGAGGAGGACTTCTGGAATTGGTTTACCTATACTAAATTGTAGAATTAAATAAGTATCCTCAATGCTGCTCTTCCTTTTCCTTACTCATCCAGATTGTAAATGGTAAACAGCCTAGTGTAAGATAAAGAACATGATGAACTTTGGAGTTTGAGAAATTTAGCATTTACTATGTTGACTAAATGTAAGTAATTCGATTTTCTCTAAGCCTCAGTTTCTCTTTGTAAAATAAGGATAATAAAGAAAGGTTGTTCATGGCTCGGCACGGTAGCTCATCCCTGCAATCCCAGCACTTTGGGAGGCAGAGGCGGGCAGATCACGAGGTCAGGAGATCCAGGCCATCCTGGCTAACATGGTGAAACCCCATCTCTACTAAAAAACAAACATTAGCCAGGTGTGGTGGCAGGTGCCTGTAGTCCCAGCTACTCAGGAGGCTGAGGCAGGAGAATTGCTTGTAAGCTGAGATCCCGCCACCGCACTCCAGCCTGGTGACAGAGCCAGACCCTGTCTCAAAGAAAAAAAAAAAAAAAGTTGTTCATATTAAAGAAGACAACATAAAGTATTCAAGTGTCTGTCTCATGATAGATTTAAAAAATAAAACATTAGTTACTCTCTTTTATTTTTCCCTTTCTCCTTTTGTGTTTACCAGCTAGTGACTCAGAGCTATCCCAAGAAAAAGAAAATGGAAAGAAACCAGAAGGTATTACACTAATTAAATTGATATTCCCTTGGCCCCACCAAATTACACCACTGTATGTATTTTACCACTATTTGTCAAGTTAGGAAAAGACAGAAACACTGGACGTGTATGTGTTCTACCACTTTGCTTTCCTCAATTTTGCAGCAAAGCTTGTCTATTGCTTAAATAGCAATTTTTGGTGAAGGTTATTGAGGACCTTAAGAAGTGATAATTAACTAATCTTTAAATCTGAATCTCAAAAAGAAAATAATTACATAATTAATGTCAGCCTTCCCTTTCTTCCGAATCAACTCCTCTTCACAAAGTACTTTGCCCTAGGAAAATAAATGGGAATTTTTCATTAAGAAACTTTCCTAATATTTAAAATCCTGACCATGGGTTTTTTAATCCTTTCATATTAAGCACACACACACACACACACACAAAGTAACAATTGATATAACTTTTACCAGCCTTTCTCTAACCACTACTTTTCTTTCATGCTATTATCTTGAGATTCATGTGCATATTTTGTCCATGAATATCAGAAATCCAAACATAAGGCACATATATTCTTTTCTCTAATCATAACAGTACCCTCCTTTTGTGTGTGTGGGCATTAAAACGTTTTTCTAACCATGTGGATAGGATAGGAATGGCCATCTTCTCAGAGATCCCACCTCCCTGGCCATAGCGACAGCTCAGCAATGGCTGTTTTCCAGAGTCACAGCAGTTCGAGCTCTTGGGATTTTGGCAAAAACATGCAGGACTCAGTCCATTTAAGGTAAACGTGGGAAACTTAAGTTGGGAACCTCCCCACTTCTCTCTCTCTCTCCCTCCCTCTCTTTTCCTCTTCCCTTTCTCTCTCTCTCTCTCTTTCCTTCCCTTCTATTCCCTTCCCTTTTTTCCTTTCTCTTTCAATTTTTCCCTTTTAAAAAATATATATTGAGGTATAATTGAAGTACACTAAACTGCACATATTTAAAGTGTGTCATTTGATTTGACACATCTATTCACCTGGAAAATCAGCACTGCAATGAGGAAGCTAAATATTTTTTGCTCTCCTTTTTGAAAGAGTCTAAAATTGGAGAACATTTTTGCTCATGCACCCAGTTGTCCCTAACACCTATATAGGGTGTGAGTGTGTGATATAATTTGTGCATCTTTTGATCAGATGAGTCAATAAATCTATATGCCTAAGGTGGTGCAAGTTGGGTTACCAGCATTTGCAACTGAGGGTCATGAATAAATGTCCTGATTACTAGCACATTGAGGAAGCTTTTTTTTGCAGTCATTTTTTTAGCAAAACTAAAATTAATTTTCAAATTTTTATTCATGCTAGGTAAAATGTGCAATAAAATTAATCCAAACTGCTCATCAATATTTGAGGAATTCAAGGCAATTTAGAAGTCATTTGCTGTTTTACTTTTCATATTAAAAAAAACTCAGAAAGTAATGTAAAAGATTTAATTCATGTTTCATTTTTCTGTTTCTCATAAGCCCTGGTAAACTATGACATCTTTTTAATTTTTTGAGACAGGGTTCAACATTGTCACCCAGGCTGGAGTAGAGTGGTGCTCTCATTACTCACTGCAGCCTCAGCTAATTGGGCTCAAGTGATCCTCCCGACTCAGCATCCTGAGAAGCTGGGGCTACAGGAGCACACCACTATGCCCAGCTAAGTTTTAAAAATTTTTGTAGAAATGACATCTCCCTATGTTTGTCAAGGCGAGTCTTGAACTCCTGCACTCAAATAATCCTCTCAACTTGGCCTCCCAAAGGGTTGGAATTGCAGGCATGACACAGCACACCCAGCAAAGCCATCTTTTAAAAACTTACTATGCTGAAAGGCAGTAAAGATTTAAATTGTCTAAATAAATATTCCTGCTCTAAGATGTGATACGACAAATCTTTCGGTCATTGGACCTCTGACAAATAGAAGCCTCTGACTAGATCATTCGTGCAAAGAAGAAGGGCTATGGGAAGTTAGAGAGAGTCAATTGCTTCATCTACCAAACTCCGTATTTTAAAAAGATGGCCATCTTGCTTTGTGTGAGAACCAATTTAGAGGAAATAAAATGAGAGGAATACTTTGTCAGAAAAATTCTTTTAAAAAAGTGTATGTCTCTATCTCACTTTAATCTTTGATAAGTCTAAATTTGCTAAAACATCTGTAATTGGGTTTTTGGATCTAAAATTAAAATAAGTGGCCAGGCACAGTGGCTCACGCCTGTAATCCCAGCACTTTGTGGGGCAGAGGCGGGCGGATCACGAGGTCAAGAGATCGAAACCATCCTGGCCAACATGATGAAACCCTGTCTCTACGAAAAATACAACAATTAGCTGGGTGTGGTGGCGCACATCTCTAGTCTCAGCTATTCGAAAGGCTAAGGCGAGGCAGAGGTTGCAGTGAGCCAAGATCGCGCCACTACACTCCAGCCTGGCAATAGAGCAAGACTCTGTGTAAAAAAA
>NW_016820951.1:445003-474570 GCF_001698545.2 Rhinopithecus bieti | reverse complement strand
TATATATATATATATATATATAAAATAAATTAAAATTTTAAAATAGTAGATTTTAAAAATTTTAAAAATTTTAAAAAGAGCAGGGGATGATAGTTTGAAAGGTCATAGCTACATTGTTCACTCTTTAAAAATCACCACCTTGGCTATTTAGATTTAATTCATGTCTAAAAGTAACAATATTTGTACTCTTCATTTTCTAGCATAACTGTGGATTTCACTTACAAAAGTACATTCTTACTTGTTGAAGTAATAGTATAATCTATAAATAGAATAAGAAATTGAATTCAGAAACAATAATTGAAATCCTTATGTAAAACTTAAAATGTGAAAACAACTAAGATAGATTCAGTTAACTTTGCTCATTGGTTAGTCAACCATTAAGCCCTACTCAGTCTCTAGGAATAGTTGGAAAAGCCCTACCTCAGATTCTCTTCCCTGGGATATACAAACTCATTTTAGCTAAGAAACTAAGCAAAAAATAAATAGAAGAGGAAGACAATACATTACATTTCTCATGGTCACAATTTCATAGTTCTTACCAAATGGAAGGCTCAGTACCTGTCCATTAGCTAGTTTGTTTGTTTGTCACTCAGGCTGGAGTGCAGTGTTGCTATCATGGCTCACTGCATCCTTGACCTCCCAAACTCCAGCAATTCTCCCATCTCAGCCTCCCAAGTAACTGGGACTACAGGCAAGCACCACCACACCTGGCTAACTTTTCTATTTTTGGTAGAAATTAGGACACAGTATAATCCCCAGGCTGGTCTTGAACTCCTGGGCTCAAGCAATCCCCTTGCCTTGGCCTCCTAAAGTGCTGGGATTGCAAATTAGTTGTTTTAGTAGTTCTTTATGTATGCCTCTGTTTTTATATTGATCAGAGCCTATGGCATACAAAGAAAGATAAGTTTCATTTACAAAATGGTTTGCAAATTTAGAAACATTTATAATGATATGATTTCCGCAGGGTAAGTGTAGAAATCTTGAGAAAACTGGTATGTGTTAGAATTTTGGTCAGATCACAACAGGAATGGCACCCCACAACAGGAATGGCACCCCACCAGGAATAGCATTCTATATTTCACTCAGAAGAGACACAAAATGGACTGGAAATGACATTTAGCACAGAAGTACATGGTACATACAAGTCAACTCTATTTTTCAGGTTTATGTGTGGTTCTTCCAAATTCCTCTAGCTCTACCTCCATCCTTAGCAGGCTACATGTCTCCTTCAGTAGGTGGATCACATTTTGTTAATTTTTGCAACCAGGGTGCTATGTACAGTGCAAATAGTTGGTTTTTAAAATAGATGAGAACACCTTTACCAAGACTCTTTTGGGCCCAATTAGAGAATATCCTGATATATACTGGGTAGGGGTGGAGGTGTGGAGATGGAGGTAGGTGGTTATGGTTGTGTTTGTCTTCACATTAATTCACATAAGTTATTTCATATTAATTCATAGTAGTAATATTTGGGGCCTGGAATCTTTAATAACAATTTGTGTCTGGAGTCTTTTCTAGGACACATCATTTTAAGGGAAGATGGGAGAGATATGAAAAAGCAGCTGTGGAGATGCTACGCTGGACATGAAATGCGTGTGGAAGACAATGGAAAGCCAGTTGGTCAAGACCCTTGGGAAGAAAAGAATCTTTAAAAGGTCTCTGTTAGCGTGGGACTAAATTATAATTAGACATTGTGAATAAGATGAAATACTAAAGAAAGAAAGAAAATATGGGACACATACAGAACTGATCAAGAAGGGATTATCAAGAGACAATTACTCAACTACTCATTTGCAAGTGAGCATATTCTCACCCAACACTGTTTTCAGTTATGATTGGATGGAAGTTCTAATTGAATAGTTCTTTGTGGTGTTCAAAGTCCAAGACAGCAAGTTGTTCTTTTGTATGGGCTCATAAGTTTTCCCAGAATGAACTGTAAAACACTCATGTTTTTCCTGAACTGTGGCAAAGTGACTTACCCAGTTTCTGGCAAATTTATTAAGCAATACAGACTCCCTGCTTAATCCATTGATTTAAACAACATTCAGTTAACACAAATTAGTGAATAAGCAGAGATATAGGTCAGCTGATTGAAGAAAGATGTAAAAGTAAAGTAAAATAACATTTATTTGAAAACAGCAAATGGGTCAGAGCTAAACCCCAGTACAAGTTAGAACAAATAAAAACCTATCAATCTGAAAACCTTCTTGGGTTTACAAGAAGTCTCTTCTGATCTCAGGCTGTATTTATCTTCTAGACGGGAAAAAAAAAAAAAAAAAAAAAAGAGGAGAAATAAATCTCTTCATATCAAAGCCCTGCTCAGTAGAAATGAATTGAAAGTGTTGGGTCAATTAGAATGAACTAGATCTCCCCCAGGCAAACCTACTATCGATACATAGTATTAGCTTCCAGACACCTTTAAAGGTAGCCTGGGAAAGGCTGGCTAACAAAACAAAACAAAACAAAGCAAAACAAAACAAAACAAAAAAGGTAATTCTAAAATTTGAGTTCCCTTGAACTCCATCCACTATAAGAATAAAAAGAGCTGTTTCTACTCTATTGCATTTTGTTGAAACAAACAAAAAAAATAGATTGGAGAAATGAATAAGCTTGGTACATTATGTAGAGATAAAATGGTATTATGGCAAGAGAATTAAGAAATGAAGAACAAAGAGCTAAGAACCAGATTCCTGTCGCAGCTCTGCTTTCATGGCTGTGTCACTTCTGGTCAGTCCTTAGACTTTGAAATCTATAGGTTACATGTCTGGAAACAAGAGGATAACAGATTATTCTTAAGTTTCTCTGTGATTCAAAAATACCTATGAATCCAAAGGAAGGAAGACAGTTATGTGGATTGATTATTGGAAAAGAATCTAAAGTAATTGTTTCATGTGTACATAAAAGGGAAGATCCAGCTATGAATTGTCAAGATATCTTCAAAAGACCTTTTATTATTGAGAGCTACAAAAGGACAAATACTCAAATGAATTTTTGTAGTAACACTCATAAATAATATTTACTAGTATCTAGTGAACATTTACTATTTGAATTGCTTTTGTAGAAAGTCTTATTTAGTCCAATACAATCCTTTGAGATAGATGCTGTTTTATACACATTTTATACATAAGCCAACTGAGATACCATTATAGACTTAGAATGTTCTAAGAGGCAAACTAGGATTTAGTCTCAAACTCTACTAATCACTGTGTAATTATAAGCACTCTTCTAGATCACCATTTGTAGATGGCATAGTAAAGTAAAGACATCTTCAGCTTGTGCTTCAAGCCACAGAACATACACTGTCACAATTAAAACTCCAGGGTCTTTGTGATGGATTTCTTTGTATTATTCCTCTTCCTTTGGTCTATGTGAAAATGCTTTTTCTTAATTTCCTGAGACTAGTTGAGAAAATGAATCTGGTGAAAATGCTAGAGTAACTCATTGGATTTGAACGCTCCAATGATTGAAATACTATGGTATCAACCGGACTAAGAATCAGAGGGCCTCTATTCAAGGCCTTTCTTTACTAATTGGGAGTGGGACCTTGAGCAAATTTCTCATCACTCTAAACATCAATTTCCCAACTACAAAACAGAACTTTTCTCACTAATATTACGATGTTAAAGAAGTAAAATAGAAAAAAGAAGGGCTTTGGATTTAGAGGAGCCTAGATGGGAATTTTGTGAGCAGTTATGTGATCTTGTACAAATTACTCAAATGTTTCTGTGTCTCATGTTCTTTGTCTGAGTAATGGTGATGATAATAGTGATATGGACAGTAGGTCCTAAATGGGAACAGACATTCCTGTTTTCATGCCCAAATGTTGCCTTTTGGCCCACCATGTCCCCCACTATCTTGTACCCATGTAAAATCCAAACCTCAGGCTCCATGAGCAGGGGAACAGCTGAGTTGCAGAGCAGCAGAGCACCACAGCGGTGTGGCAGAGAAGGAGAGAAAAGAAGTATATGAACGTTAGAAGGAGTTCAGCTGGGGATGATCAGAGAGGAGATTGGCCACAGGATGGCCGACCTCCAGGGGAAGATCATCTTCGCACTCCATCCCCTTTCCAGCTCCCCATCCATCCCACTGAGAGCCATTTCCACCACTCAATAAAATTCCTGCATTCACCATCTTTTAATTCTGAGTGACCTGATTCTTCCTGGGTCAAGGGGCCAGGTACCAAGAAGGCAGGGTATAAAAGGCTGTCACCCTGACTCTCCACTGAGCTTGTTTAATACTTAGTCACCCACAGTCAGCAACTGCTAAAAGAGTATTAATTGTAACACACCTCTAGATGCTGCCGTGGGACCAGAGCCCACACACTTGCCCTGTCTCCTGCACCTGCCCATCTGTGTGCTTCCCCTCTTGTAAGGAGTTTGAGTACCCAGCAGCCAAATAAACATGCCACACCCCTATCACATGTCCCGCGAGGGGAGTCAGGGAACTTGCCCATTTAAATAGTAACAACTTCACAGGGCTAAAACGTAGATTAAATTAGAGAACTTTCCTCAAATACAGTAGTTTAACCCACAGTAATGGAAAACAAATAACTAGAAGAGACTGTGAACATTGGTAAACCATTCTATTTTAAATACAACATATACTAACAAACTGTCTTTTGGGCATATGTGTTTTCTTGTATATTTGTTCATTTATCTCCAGCAATAGAGATGGATTTGTGCTGAGATACTAATTTTCTTTCTCCTCACCTTCCTTTCTCTTCTTTTTTTTTTTCCTGTGGTAAAATAATGCATTATTAAAAAAAAAAATACTGCTGGGAAATGTCCTTCCTAGTCTACATGGGGACTAACCCCTCCTCAACCTTACTAAAAGGGTGGGCTCCAACAACTATTAGTCATGTACAGTAAGAATAAGAAAAATACAGTATTTAAATTGACAGTTTGTTTAAAACTGTTTTGCAAATTCACATTTTGTTAAAATGTCTAACTATATGTGTAATTTGCATAACCTGTGGAACCAAGAAAAGAATATCCCTTTCAGATATGCTAAATGAAATGAACAAATGTGTACATCACTATTATATGTACCACATTTTCTTTCACCCAGATGCCATCTATAAAAAGCCCAGAAATGAATGGTAATTTAAACTATAAAGCTATATTTAACACACTACAAATGAGTAGATTAGTGTATCTAATATTTTATTCTATCCCTCTCTGAATTAATGTAGTTCTTACTCTATATAAATATCTATTTGTTGTGTTCTTTTCACTTCATCAGGTGAGAAAGACTGAAAATGAAAGGCCCTTAAATGAGAAAGGTAATATGGAAAATAAAATGGATATCTCAGCCCTGTCATTCAACTATCCCTGGTGCAAGCATGTAATTTTGTAATTTATTGTCCAAAGAGGATACTTTTGAAATGGAAAGGGGCACTATAAATAATTGTACCAGGAAAATAGGAGCAAACTGGTGTTTCTCAAATAAATTGAGATATATGGTTGACAGGTCACTTAAGTTGTTTCATTTTAATTTCCAAAACACTTTCTGCTTGTTCAAAATAAATCCAAAAGGTACCCTGCCTCCCAGCCCCTTCGACAGTTTCTGCTGCTCTACCACCAAGTTACTTTTCCCCCTGAATTGCTACAATAGCCTCACAGGAGCCTCTTAGCTTCCACCCTGGCCCTCCCCACTTCCCCAACTCTCCAGTCAATTTTCTATATAGCAACAAAACATACACTTTTACAGCAGTGGTTCTCAACTGGAAGAGATTTTGTCCCCTGTCTTATGACCCATGGCAATGCCTGAAGATAATGTTAATTTTCACAGCTAGGAGGATGCTACCAGCATCTAGTGGCAAGAGGCCAGGGATTCAGCAAAACATCCCACACTACCACGTGACAGCCCCCATAACAAAAAGGTGCCTAACCCCACCTGTGGAGAGTGCTACTGTTGAACAAGCGTCTGAAAATATAAATTATACCACATCATGCCTCGGGTTGAATCTCTCTAATATACGTAAAATAAAACGCAGTCACTTCACCATATATGACCCTTTCCTGTCCTCTAAATTCACTCTCATTCACTCTTGGTCTCCCTGACTCTTAACTCCCTCCAGTCTCATTCCTCACTGTAAGCAAGAAGGTCTTTTCTCAAGTCTGTCTGCATCTTGACCAGGGCCTCTGCCTGGAGTGCTCTTTTTGCCTGGCTGGCTTCATCCCATCCTTCAGGTTTCTGCTCCATGGCCATGGCCTCAGGAAGATCTCCCTGACTATCATGAGCTAGAGGAACACTGATTGTCTCCCTGCATTCCTCCAGCACTTTGTTGGGTCCCGCCTCATTTTCTTTAGTCTTATTCTCTTCAGAGCACTTTTCCAACTGAAAGTATTACATTTATGTATTTGTTTCCCAGGTTTTTTTTTTTTTTAATCCATTTCTCCTGGAAAGAACAGGGCCTTGTCTGATTTCTTTTTCTTTTTTTCTTTCTTTCTTTTTTTTTCTTTCTATTGTTGCTGAATCCCCAATGCCTGGAACAGAGCAGTGCTTGGAAAAGAGCAGCCAAGCAATAAATATTTGTCACTGGAAAGTTTCTATGGTACATCACCCTGATACAGTTAAAAAAAACAAAAAAAAAAGGACATTGGAAATCAGAGATAAGTTCAAATAGGAATTTAGATTCCCAATTGAAGTTTTAATGCTTAATGATAGCAATAATAAAATTAATGACAACAACTATCATTTACCAAGGGTATACCATGGGCTGGGATAAACTCTTTTCATTCTTTTTCTCAGTGAGTATTTTCAACAGCCCAGCTGGCCATCTCTATCCAGCTACCCTCAGTGTGACCTTTCCATACCCTGCCATGCCAGCTACCATCTCCGGGCCTGTGTAAGTGCTGCACTCTCCCCCAGACAACTGTCTCCCTCTTTGCCCTCCCATTGCTATGCAAAGCTCATATGTGACCACCTATGAGAAACTGGATTTGGAGTCTACCTTAGTCCCTCTGGGCTGCTATAACAAACATACCGTAGGCTGGGTACCTTATAAACAGCAGAAATGTGTTTCCCATCGTCCTGGAGGCTGGAAGACCAAGGTGGAGGCACTGGTAGATTTGGTGTCTGGTGAGAGCTCATTTTCACAGATAGGATCTTCTTGCTGTGTCCTCATGTGGTGGAAAGGGACAAACAAGCTCACTTAGGCCCCCTTTATAAGGACACTAATCCCATTCATGAGGGCTCTTTCCCCATAACCTGATCATTCCCCTCAAAAGCCCATCTTGAATATCATCACCTTGAGTTTAGGATTTCAACATATGAATTTCAAGGGGATATGAAGGTTAAGACCATAGCAATATTCACACTCCCAAAGCACATTTTGCTTACCTTTATCTCCTTCATAGACTAAAACCTTTTTGAGGACAGTATAGCCCTATTGCTGGCTCATATAAGTAGAATTTATGAATGTGGTAAGGATTGCTTCCTCAGTTTACTGATGAACAAATTGAACCATGCAAAGCTTAAATCTCCCAGTGTCAAATAGTGTGTGCACTACTGGGGTTTAATTTTAAGCCAGTTGGAATTCTGAATCTGTATTTTAACAATATTTCTGTATTAGACATGTAACTTTGGACAAATTATTTAACCATTTAGAGTCCCCTTTTGCTAATCTATGAAATTCATAATGTGAGTGGGATAGAAAACTTTGATAGATGAGATGAAATCTGTAGCTTATTTATGCTGTAACCCTCATGGGTTTAAATGTCCCTATAGAATGATGTTTTACAGATAGAAAGTATTTGACAAACATATTGATTGGTGAATTCTGCAGGAGATACTCAACATAGAGACTGTGAAGATATGAAACACTTTTCTACTTCAGCACTGCCCTTAGCCAATTTTTAAAATGACCCTTTCTTTCACTTTTTTGGGATTTTCACTCTTATTCTAATAGCAAAAACAGGTAAGTCTGCTTTTCTTTTTCCTACAAGAAAATTGCAGTTCCTTGATAGCTTAAGATCCTCAGCTTTCAATCTCCTTGTTTATACACTCAGGAAACTGGTTTACTGCCTTACAAAACAGCACACCCATGCGATTAGCACTTAATTATGGCCAAGCCAGTAGCTGGGCTATAGGCTCAGGTTGAGTTAATTCACTCAAAATAAGTCTGGGTTTCATTTGTTTCATTTCGATTGCAAAGAGGAAAAATTTTGCATGCCATCTCCTACGAATTTCACTTATTCTGAAAGACTATAAAACTTTCAACCATTTCTTTTCAATGTCAATGCAAAATATTACTTGGAATCTAATATCCAATCTCTTCATGTTTAAAAGAAAAAAAATGGCTTTGAAAATTTGGCTAGATACACTTAGATGTATATTTAAATTAAATTAAAGCATTGCCCTATTTTGCCAATTGGAAAATCACTGTTAAAAATTTCTGAAAATGGCTAGCTGACTACGACATAAATTGTAACATATTTTTTGGTTCAACTATTTTAGCTGTTTTCACCAGCTATTTCCAAGATGAAATGAGCATTGAAGATGAAATATGAAAGGAATTTCCTTCGTCATAGGCAGTAGCCAGCCTTCAGGGTGGTCCCTGGCATGCATCCTGTTGTGTAGTCCTCTTCCACATTCTTCCAGAGTTGATCTATGTGACTGATCACGCCTGTAATCCCAGCACTTTGGGGAGGCTGAGGCAGATGGATCATTTGAGGTCAGGAGTCCAAGATCAGCCCTGGACAACAAGGTGAAACCCCGTCTCTACTAAAAATACAAAAAAATTAGCCAGGTGTGGTGGTGGGCACCTGTAATCCCAGCTACTTGGGAGGCTGAGGCAGGAGAATTGCTTGAACCCGGGAGGCGGAGGATGCAGTGAGCTGAGATCGCGCCATTGTACTCCAGCTCGCGCCATTGTACTCCAGCTTTGGCAACAAGAGAAAAACTCTGACTAAATAAATAAATAAGAAGACAGCAGCCATGATGGCATGCCCCTTCTAAGACTAGGTCATAAAAGGCACTAAAGCTTCCTGCTAGCTTTCTCTTTTGCTCTCTTTCTTCCGTCGCTTGCTCTAGGGATAGTCAGCTGCCATGTCTTGAAGAGAGGTCCCCAACTGACAACTATGAGGAACTGAGACCTATTGTCAACATCCACGTGAGTGAGGCTGGACACAAGTCCTAGAGGACTGCAGCTTGGGACAACACCCTGACTCCAACTCACAAGTCCCACCCAACTAAGCTGCTTCTGAATTCCTGGCCCACAGAAACTATGAGCTAATAACTGTTTGTTGTTTTTAGACACCACGTTTTTAATCATTCATTATGCAGCAGTAGATAACAAGTACTGCAGGGAATGAATTCATTTATCATTTATATATTGTTCATTGCTTATTGAAGCCCTCCCTCCCCCTGGCAAATAGATGAAAACTTCAGTATACTACAAGATAACGTGAGTACACATCATTATTTTAAAGATAGTTTTAAAATACAAAAATAGATTTTGAGATTTATTTGCTTACAGGATTATTTGGAATCTTAATGGAGCATTTAATTACTAAAATTTAAGAAGAATGGGAAAAAAGAGGAGAAGACTTAGACAAACGGAACTAAATCCACTAGTGAAATTAGTCCCAAAGGAAAAGGCATGCATTGTAATAAGGGCAATCAGGGCAGCTAGTTGTTTTTGCTTCGGTCTTTTACGGTATCTTTGGAGCTCTTTCTTTTCTTTCTTTTCTTTTTTTTCTTTTTTTTTTTTTTTTTTTTTTTTGAGACGGAATCTCTCTCAGTCGCCCAGGCTGGAGTGCAGTGGCGCGATCTCGACTCACTGCAAGCTTCACCTCGCAGGTTCACACCATTCTCCTGCCTCAGCCTCCCAAGTAGCTGGGACTACAGGCACCCACCACTACACCTGGCTAATTTTTTGTATTTTTAGTAGAGATGGAGTTTCACTGTGTCAGCCAGGATGGTCTCCATCTCCCGACCTCGTGATCCTCCCGCCTCGGCCTCCCAAAATGCTGGGATTACAGGCATGAGCTACCGCGAATCAGGGCACTAGTTTTAAGGATTTTTATGTTTTGGGTTGGCAAAGGCTTTTTTTTCAATGAACACTTTTATGGGATCCCGAGCTACAGAGTTAGCCTGTATTTCCCTTTAGGAGTCTCAGAATAAAGCAGAAGAGAAACTGGACAAGAATGAGGAAAAGGGGACTGAATGGGCCTCCCACTTGAAATTCCATTAGATAATGTTGATTACAAAAGGTGACAAAAAATAGACTTAGCTGATTCCTAATCTCAGGGAGAGGCTTTCAATAATTTATTTTTCAGTATGACACTTGGTGTTACATTTTTGTTAGATACACTTTATCACATTAGGGAAATTCCTTTTATTTTTTCTTTGCTAAGAATTTTTTTTTCATAAATAGGCTGTGGAATTCAAGCATTGTTCTTTGACACAGGCAAATAGGACTCCAGTTCTTGCTAGAGCTTTCAGGACTTCACTCTGGCCTTCAACAGTTGTGTCCTATTCTGTGGGTGAATACATTGGCGATATTCCAACTTCACGTGTTACCTCTTTATGTTCCCACCCTTTTTGTATTTTGGCATTCAAATATGAGCATTATAAATGTATAAAATGATGATGCAAGCATTGTAAACTGTAGGTTGCTTCAAAGTAGTATCATTTTAAAAAATGGTCAGTATCAAGGTATGAGAAAACAACATTGATATAACAACATTAATATAAACCCTAAAGAATAGGAATAAACTGAATATAAAATAAAATGTAGTATCTCAATTTTCCTTTGCGTAGAACAACAGACAAATTTTGTTTATTCACAGTGTTTCTTAAAAACCTGAATATTACCAACATTTAAAACTCAGAAAAGAAATCGTCTAGACAGTTCATACAAAATGTACATTTCAGGGTTCCCTTAAAATATTTGGCAACACAGGGCAAACAGTCCCAGATGAAAACAATTGGCTAGAGCTAGAAGCTAAGTTTTCTATGAAAAATTCTTCCAAATCTTACTACATATATATATATATATATACACACACACACACACTGCATATATATATAAACTTACTGCATATATATATGAACTTACTGCATTTTATATATATGTATATATACCTCTAACAAGTATATATATACACTTCTAACAAGTATATATATATATATACACTAGTATATATATATACACACTTACAAGTATATATACTAGCATATTATATATATAGTACATATACAGAGGTATATATACTAGTATATGATATATAGTATATATAGAGGTATAGATACTAGTATATATATACACACTAACAAGTATGTATATATACTAACAAGTATATACATTATATATACTAACAAGTGTGTGTGTGTGTGTGTATATACTTGTTAGAGGTTTTTCCAAAATATGACATGTATGTTAAAAGGTACATGACATTGGCAATATGTAGCAGAGCTGTAATGAAATCTTCTGAATTATAATACTAGAAAAAAATTTATTAGTCATGCTAGAGGAAAATCTCAAATATACTTGTGTTCATTACAAAAAATATACAATCATTGTCAAATAAAGAGGCAATCAAAGCATATGCAGCCAAATAAAGTAGTAAAAATTAGCATGGATGTACACCAAGCAGTTCATTAATAAAAATATTTTGTGATTTTTTTTGGATTTTATGATTGAGATATTTGTCAGATTTTTATAACTTACTGTGTTTCCTTTGCTAATTCTAAATAACTATTTGTTCTTTAACGATTTTTTTCCATAATATTATATTCTTTTTCTTGGAGGCTCCCATAAACTTGGATCTATCCCTACCAGTTATCAATTGAGGAAGAGAAAATAAAAAAGGATAGTCACAGTCTAGGTAGTTAAAAATAATACAACAGACACAACAAGAATTTAATGAATGCCTTGGGAAAATTTTTGAAGACATAGAACATTTTAGCAAAATTAATCCTCATTATTCTACAAAGATCATTCTATAAAAGTCACATATGAAGTGAAAATTGCCATGAAGCAATTTTATTGGGAAAAAATGACAAAATAAGCACAAAACTCAAGATTTATTCTGAAAAGTAGAATCCATTTTTAATAGACCTAGTGGCCACTGTTCACATATCTATTATCTTAAAAAATTGTTTAGATGAAAATTTCAGGAAAGGTTTTGTGATGAGACCATCCTAAGTAGGTAAGTGAACAGTAGCAAAACAGAATGGCTTCTAGAGAATTCAGAGACCACCTTTCCTACCTTTTCCCATAACAAATCAAAACGAGAAGGGAAATTAAAAATGCAAATGGATGTAAGTAGGAAAGAAAAAATAAAAAACAAAGAATTGTGTGGGGAAAGAACAAAGGAGAAAAATAAGATTGATGAAAGAAAATAAACATCCCTATGTGTGATGATGTTACCACATTATCTCATTTGATTTTCCCTGGCTTTTCCATACTGAATAAACTGGTTCCTAGTTAAATATGTTGTCTAGTGCTATAGAAATAGTTAATATAGCCAAGCTGGAATGCAAAGTTGGGTATGTTCTCCTGAAAGCCTTCTACTTTTCTAGACCAATATAATGTACTCTGCCATACTTCACTTTTATATGAAAAATGACCTCTGGGAAAATATTTCAACAGTTTTCCTTATGAAAGAATTGAGAGTAAATGAGCATTACTTATGACCCAGAATGTGGATAAGTAAATCCATAATCTTTGCAAAGCAACCACATGAACGTTGGTGAGAAAGATAAACATGCTTGTTGATTATGGAGCACTTTCTAAACACAATGGATGGAGAACAACTTTAACTCCTTGGTGTGGCCTTCTGCATTTAGACTTCATAAAACTACTCCTCATAGTATTCAGGATCCTTGTTATTGGAGCAACCCATTTTTCTTTCATATAAGAAGGGAGGATTGTGAAAACATTTTTTCTTCTCTAGCATAATGATTAAGAGCACAAAACATAGGAATGAGGCGGAGGTGGATCCATTCTCGTCTTCTGACTCACTGGCTACATAACTTGGATAAGTTCTTAACCCCTGTAACTCTGATTCTTCTTATCTCTAAAATGTGGATAATAGGGTATTGTGATGAATAAATGAGAGCCAGGTTCAAGCACTAGCTCAGTACCTAGAAGACAGTAACAGTTGCTGACCACTATAACTGAACGTCAATTAATATAATGATAATGAGAAACAGAGAATAACCATTTGTTTCAAAGTAAACACAGATCTGATTTACTTCAAAAATAATTTTGAAACTTTGAGACTATTGTCTAGGAAGTCATGATACATGAAATAAAATTTCCAATTTCTCAAATTTCATCTATTAGGGATTCCAACTTTCCTTATGAGTTCCAAGAACCCATTGTTTCCAAGTAGAAAAGACAGAGGCAAAGACCTCTTTGGAAAGCTGTAGCTGCTAGAAAGTAGGTGGGAAAGAATACAGTCATTTGCAATCCAGCATTTCACTCAGAATTCAGACAAAGGCATCTGTTCAAAAAAAGTTAAAAAATAGAAAGAAGGAAAGAAAAAGATAGAAACTTCAACCCACCTTCTCCCAAAGACGGGCCATTCAAATTAGCTAGAGCAAGTATCTGTTCATTTTGTAACATGGCCCAGTTTGATATCACTCATCATTACATTCATAATATGGGACTATTCTTCTAGGTAAATGATTCCATTGCAGGTTTGGCAATGAGAGCTTCAGTTCAGTTCAGCTAAGCTTATTTCTTTTGTTCAAAGGAGAGAAGCTGTTTACAAATAATCTGTGTATAATTAGTTACCTGGTTTTAAAACTGTTTTATTTTTATTTTCTCTCTTCCTTGTGAAGCCATCTGGGAAATCTGATTACTCCTAAGTCATTATAAGCTAATATGCAGTCTAGGTAGGCTGGGTTTTGAATCTCTGTTAATTCTAGTTAAATACCTAAAACTAATTAGACCATTTTAATAGGAGTCATTTATTACTGAATGCTTCTTAAGAAAGAATCTTATAGTTAATGCTGATCTAGGCTACCAATTACGTATTTGTAAGTCTTAGCTTGTGTGTTCAAGTTCTGTATGCAGGTAAGAGAAAGATAATTCCCAAATGAAAGAAAATTACATCAATGCATATAAAATTGTTACTATTGTCAACTGATCATAGGGTACTAGAAAAGAAGACCAAAACGGTCATTAATAAAAGAAAGTTAGAAACTCTGTCTTAAGGCAAGCTTTAAAACATTGAATACTGAAATGCTGTCTCCATATCTCTATTATTTCTGTATGTAAACACATGAATTCCTCCATTAATGATTGGTCAAAGGTAACGTAATTCAGGCATCAAATGTAGCTCTGCCAAGTTTTCACACCTATATTTGATTATAAGCCAAAGAATCCACCACCCTTCCAAATCTTAAATGGTTAACCACATTTATAGTGTTAATATATGGGTTAACCCATTTAAGATTTGGAAGGATGGTGGATTTCTTGGCTTATAATTTATAAGTGTTCACAATCCCAGAGCTCCTAAGGACTCATCTAGTGCCAGAGAGACAGCTAATTCTGAAATGGACTTCAAGTTCTTGTTTATGTTCCTTTGAGATAAATAAGAAATGAACACATACTTAAAGTAGAATTCATGTTATGAGTATGTATGCAGGCTTCTCTCTCTCCTGCAGGAGCCCATCCATGCTTGTTTACTTTTTTTGTCTTCATTCTCAGTACAACAGTATTTAGGTTCATTATATGAAAGGCAGATAAGAATCTCGCGTTCCTCCTAAGAGCTTTGGTATATTCTAGAGACTCAAATGGGAACTAAAATGAATTACAATTTCTTACTGATTCTATAAACACTGACATACATACATTAAAATAAATAGTTTTAAAAGACTAAAAAAAATAAGCAACTTTCAGTTAGCACATCGAAAATAAGACTTTTACGTCACCAGATTTGGGTTCATCCTCTTGAATTTGCACATAGTTCTGTGCAGGGATGTCTTAAAACCTTATTAATGCATCTAATTAAAATAATGACAGAGAACTTCCACAGCATCTAATGAAAGAAAACAAAGATTAAATTTAAGTTAATCAGCTTTGAAATGTAAACAAGCACATTCAATCATTAAATGATTCCATTTATTTTTAACAGGTTCTTAGAAGTGAGTACAATAAACATTCCACCATGCTTTCTTTGTTTGCCCCGAATGTTTATTAGCACCATTAATCCATTAGTAAAAATACAAAGAGACATTTCATGCCTAGTATAAACCCATTCCAATTTTTTGATAAATGGAGGCAAGTAGTTAGCCAAGATTTTTCACACACACAAGAAATTCTAAAATATTCGTGGATATTTCAAAAGTAGAGACTTCTAAAAGATCAAAATAAAAAGAAAAATACTGGCACTAGTAATAAAGGTCATTTCAGGTTTGCTGTCCCAAGATGTTAGTTCTTTGCTTTGAGTAGGGGGGTGGTGTTTTTCATGGGAGAAGAGAGCAGAAATAATATTCCTGGTAAACATGTCAGCAGAGGATTTTGGAATCTACTTCTAGCAACCAAATAGTCCAGAAGAGAGGGAAACGCTTTTATATTTTGCAAAGTTTTGAGATGAAAGAACCAATCACAACGTTGATGAAGAAAGACATCACTTAGCAGGTGGTGAGCAGCTGTGATGTAATAACATTTCCCATACAGTTTTACCAGTAGCAAGAGTCAGAAGCCCAAAATCATTTTAATACCAGGGAATGTCTATTTGATTCTATGTACTCTCCCTCAAATAATCCGTGGCTTGTTTTGTTGTTTTGTTTTCTGATTAGAATGGGTTTGCATTTCTAGTTGAAGAGAAATTAGCATTATCCTCTGTCAGGTAAATCTATAAAGAGTTACCCCAGGTTCCTCAGCATTTTGCTGGCTGTAATGGAAGAAGGATGGAAGCATTTCCTGCCCAGGCTTGGAGTTATTCATTATTCTTAGCATGCTAGCTCTCGCTTCACCCATTTATTTCCTACTCAATAAACAGATGAAAAAGCAAATGATCAGGAACTACTTCACTATGCAATAGCCAAGAGACTTTTCTAGTTTATAAGAAAAGTATGCTATTGTTAAATTCAGGAATGGTGCCTTTATTTGTTCATTTGTCCAACAATTATTTTTTATTGTGGTAAGAACATTTAACCTGAGATACATCCTTTTAACAACTTTTTGTGTACAGTAAGGTATTGTTAACTATAAGCACAGTGTTATACAGCTGACTGTTGGAATGTATTCGTCTTGCATAACTGAAACTTTATATCCATTGAATAGCAACTCCCTGTTTTCCCAGACGTTCACCTCCTGGCAGCTACATTCTGCTCTCAGCTTCTATGAGTTTTATAATTTTAGATACCTCGTATAAGTGGAATCATGCAGTATTTGTGGTTCTGTGACTGACTTATTTCACTGGGCATAATATTGTCCTCAAGGTTCATCCATGTTGTCATTTATAGCAGAATTTTCTTTTATGTTTGAATAATATTACATTATATTGATATACCACACATTTTTAATCCAGGCATCCATCGATGGACACTTTTATTGTTTTCATATCTTGGCTACTATAAATATTGCTGCAATGAACATTGGAATGTTAATATCTTTTCAAATTCCTGATTTTAATTTTTTTGGATAAATACACAGAAAAGACCCTGTTATGTGGCATGATGGGAACAGTCTAGAGAATGGGGAAACATTAGTTATCAGGGAACAAATTACATGGTAACTCCCTTAGAAGTGATCTCATTCCACCAGTTTGTTATAATATTGACATTGTTCAAATATTCATTCTGTATACAATAGCCAGAGTAAATTTTTTCAGAAAACACAAAGGCAATCATAGCACTCTCTTGCTTCACACACTTTAAAGGCATCTTTTGCCCTCAAGATAAAATCTCAGATCCTTACAATGGTCACATAGCCCTGAAAGACCCACCCTCTTCCACTTTCCAGGCCCCTTTCTGCACCATGCTCATCCCTGATCCCCCAACAGAGGTGCTTCTGCAGCTCTGCTGTTCTTTCAGCTCCCTGGATGCATCAGTCCTTCTCAAGTCTGCTCTTTGAGCAGAACATTCTCTTCCTTATTTTTAGTAAACCTGTCCACATATTTTGTCCTTCATATCTCAGCTTAAATATAACTCCCGCAGGGAGATCTTTCTCGAGCCTCAGACTAGGCTGAATGTCTCTCTTACTCATTTTTACAGTAAGTACTTTTTTTTTTTGTAGTAGCACTCGTCTTAATTTTAACCAAAAATTTTTCAGTTTAATTATTTATTTAAATCCCATCTTTCCTAAAGGACCATAATGGCATTGGGCAGGGTGGGTGGGTGGCAGGCGGATAAGCACAGAAACTACATATCCTTTATGCCTTCCTATCTTTTCGGTGGACAGCATAGACCCTGGCTCATGGTAGGGCTTCAGTAAATATTTGTTGAATTATTGCGTGAAAGAGCTGTGCGGAATTCCACAGGTCAATGGTTTGCAAGCTCTTTCTGGTCATAGGACCCCTTGTGTTGACTGCTTGTTGTGGAAACAGGATTTAACTCCACAACATTTACAGCTTGCAAGGGCACTGTGAAAAATGCCATTTTACAATACTGCCATTTAAAACCATTTCATATAATGGAATGGTATTCAGTAATAAACAGAAACCAATAATGACACATGCTACATCATGAATGAACCTCAAAAACGTTACTTAGTAAAAAAGCCAGACACAAGAGACCACATATTGTATGATTCCATTTATGGGACATGTCCAGAAAAAGAAAGTTTATGGCTACAGAAAGTAGGTTAAAGGCTGCCTGCAGGTTGGAATAGGGATTAACTGTAAACAGGCATGAGAGATTTTCTTGAGGGAGATGAAAATATCTAAGACTGATTTGTGGTGATGTCTGTACCACTCAATAAAGTTACAAGTATTACACACTTGAAATGGGTGATTTTTATGATATCTAAAATGTACCTCAATAGAGCTATTTTAAAAATCATTGTTCTAAACTATAGCTGACTCTCACCTTACCTTTTTGACATTATTGCAATTTTTTTCTTTGTTTCATTTCTTTCCGTTTGACCTTTAAACACACATTTAGCTTGTATTTTTGCCCAATAATTTCATGGGGGTTTATGTTGTTTAGGGATGGCCAACCTGAACCACCATATTTCTCTAAAAGCACTGTAAATACATCTAATAGGTAATGAAACACTGATTGGCTGGCGATTACCAGTCATAACATATCAACCTTCTCTGAGATAAGCCTCTAAAACCGCCAATGGTAGGGAAATGTTATGGAAAAGATGAGGCTTGGAATAGGAAAATACTGCCTCTGTGGGTAAACTGGAAGAAACTTTGAAGAGACAAATGGAAAACATCACACTTTGAGGCAATGACAGACTCTTGGCTGAAATTCAGCTTCAGGCTTATCTTGTGGGGAAGAATTTTAAACACTTCAAAGTCCTACCCAGTGTTATAGCTGTCACCTTAATCTACCCCAAAAACATCCATTTCAGAAAGTTTAAGTTTCAGAGTCTACTGCTGAAGAATTCTGTAATTAGAGTAAAATACAACTGTGAATGCCTACAGGGATTTTTTTTTTCTTTTGATATTGTAGGTAAACTCAAGTCAAAGAAAACTGAAAGAGTAGGATCTCTTAAAGCCATATAGCAGAACCTTCCTGAACAAGGCTGAAGTAATCCTCAAAATCAAAACGTAAGATTGTTTACCATATCAAGTTACATCTATCATCCATGTCAATCTTGAACATCAAAACAAGTTCTAGAAAGAGAGGAATATTCACAGGATGGGCCATAATCCAAGAATTCAGGAATTTAAGGCTCTCACGAGAAATAAAATAGATCTAAGATTCCTTTGATTTTTAGAATTATTTTCTGTAGGTGATGCCTAATATTTTTTTGCTGATAGTTCCTGGATCTCAAAATACTTCAAAGAGAAAATAATATAAGATATTAAATGTTTTAATAGTAAATATTATTGGTAGTATAACGCTCATGTTAAATAAATTTTCATATGTGTAAATTGACAAAACAATAAAATGTATGTTTGGTTTATTCTTTTGATTTCTTTTACTGGTATTCCTTCTTCTTAGTTTCCATTTATACAACATGGCAATAATTTTTACTTTTTTCTCCTTTATTTTTCCTCTTTATGTTAGAACAAATGTCAATTTGTTGTCATATGACAAAAAAATATGGATAGCAATAGTTCTGTGTAGCACCTCTTCTGAGTAAGGCATATGAAATAGTCTGATCAGATTTCTGAATACAGAAGCTCGGTGTTGCCTCTGAATTATTCACCTATTTTGTTCTGGTATTTAAGGCAGGGGTAGAAATATGTCATATAAAAACCTTGTCACATTTCTTCAATAATTTGCCAGGGAAAAATTAGGCACTGGTCCTGTTTCCCAGCTTGGTCAAGTTTCCCTACAATTTGCTTCTCATTAGAGTCCCTAGAATGACCATAACCTTTTCTAACTTGTAATATGATTAGAAAGTAAAGTGTCTTCTTGCTTTCAAGTAATGAAAACTAGTTTTCATGTGTTATACAGCATTTTTAGGTGTTTTATCGTGGAGAGTTTTTATACTGGCAGAAAGGAGGGCACCCGCTTCTTTTCTTTCTCTCGTTTTCATGTGCAGAAAGTGGTAGGGGAAATGGCTTTGTGTAAAATTATCTTTCTGTTAAAGAAGTACCCCACAGTGTTTTATGGAAATCATTGTCAAATCTGAAAATTTTGCAAGGTATTGAACCTCTCTGGACCTAATTTCTTATTTATAAAATAAGAGGGTAAATAATCGGGTATTTAAGGCCTCTTCTAGTTTAAAAACCTACAGTGATCCCTATCTGATGAATGCTCACAATCATGCAGAGTATAAGCCTTGTCCATATCACACTTGTTAATAATTATTGTAGGCCAGGCCTGAAGGAGCCTGCACTAATGCAAGCAGTGAATAATCAAAGCATACAGAACTTCAGCTAGTACAGATTCTACCAAAAAGTGTTGTCCCACTTATGGCATTATACATCTTTCAATAACTTTGGTTATTGTTAATTTTCTATTACACTTTCGTACTTGTGATTTGCTGTGTGTGTGTGTTTGTGTGTATAAGTGTGTGGTATTCTACAAGGATATGTGTACAGGAGTAATAATTAAATATTTAATAATAAGCTGGTTACAGGAGACATGTAGAAGACATGTCTAAGGTCTCTGTGTCTATGTGTGTGTATAATGAATACTTATAGCTATGGCTGTCTGATGTCCATCCCTGCCCTCTTTTGGTATCAGCCCCTCCCCTAATTTTGACATAACTGCCTCATTTTCGGGCCACGTGAATTTATGGGTTTGACCTCACCCTGGATTCCAAAGGTGGACAAAGGATTTAAGACTTCCTGGCAAAACAGTGTATCTCTCTGGCTATGCTGACTTGTTAAGAAATAGACAATTATATAATAAGCCAGATTAATGCGACTTGATTTTTTCGTTTTACTGGAGCTATTAGTAGGGCAGATCATTCTCATTCTACTAGAATTTGTGAGATGGTAATCTGGTAATCTGGAAAAGGTCATCTGTAGCTACGGGTGAGTGTCTAGCCTCCATGAGTAAAAAGAAGGGGTTAACAAAAGGAAAGTCAAAGCCAGGAGATTGAGATTGAGAAAGAGGAGAGAGAGATAAAGAGAGAAAGAGAGTCTGAAAACAACTTTTAAGCTCCTGATTTAACCATTCCTGAAGACCTCAATTCTGTAAGCCAATACATTCCTCTTCATCATGCAGACAATGTATGTAAGAATTGCAGACCCATGACAAAACTGGAGGATGCCTACCAGAGGTCATCTCTGTCTAGTTCTTTATTTCCCTTTGTGTGTACCTTTCAGATGTAACTCAAGCATTACGCTGTTTGAAAAGACTTTCTGGACTCTGTTTACCTTGAGTTAGGTGAACATCCTCACCACCGGGTGACAACGGTCATATCACATTGTTACTGTTTGTTAACATCTGTATTTCCTCCACTATGTTTTGTGCTCTGTGAGGTCAGAAACCTTCTTTCTCTGCCCTTGCATTCTCATAAGCAGTTGGCTTCCATTTAATAACTGACTAAATAGAAGGCAATTAATTTACAGCCTTCCACAATTTAAAGACAGAGATGCTGTTCCTTCACAGTCTTCACATCTCTGAGGAAATATATTTTACATTTACTTTTACTTTTTATTTTAACCTATTATCCTTTACATTTATCCCCCCGTGGTCTGCCTTTTCCATTCTCTCACTTGGAAGATTTTAACTTATTTATTCATTCATTCAACAATATTTTAAATGTCTCCTGTGACCTAAGGACTACACTAAGCATCAAGAATACAATGTGGAACAAAGCAAGTCTTCTGTTCTAAAAACTTACCCTTCAATCTGCGGAAACAGTAAAAACCATGACAAGAGAGTGTTATTTGTGCTACAATTGCATGAGAAGAGGATGACAGGGCAGGACTTAGGAGGAGTACCTAGCCTGGTTTTAAGAAGTCACTGGAGACCTGCTGAAGGAAATGGCTTTAAGCTAAATGCTGAGGTGTCAGTAGATATTAATCTGCTCATGGAGGACCAGGGAGTGTCTCAGGCAGATTGACCAGTTTTCTCAATTATGTAGTGATGACAACTGAGACGCAGTAATATAAAACACTTACATGATCACCAGGAAGTTTCTCCTCCAGCCAACAGAAAGGCAGATTTTAAACAGATGATTTGTTATCATTTATGTGACCTATTTCTCCTCTTTCCATTTCCTTGCCTAGTAAAATTTGTCCAACTGTAATTAAGAGTATTTACTTCTCCTTTATCGTACTGTTTTCCTCCCACAAAATTAACCAAGAAGAGTTTCATTTAGGCTTTGAAAAGGGTCTTGTACATCACATGGCTTCCTGAAAATGATAACAATAGCTACTATTTATTGAGAGTCACTGTATGTGAGTTCTCTGTGATTTAGACATTATATTCCCATGTTATGAATGATTAAATTGAGGCTCAGGAACAGACCCAAATATCAGCCAGCTAATAAGAGAAAATCTGTAGTCTGATCCCAGATTCTGAAACACAGCACCTTTCTAATTATTTCTTATCATATAGTTTCCTTCTAATATCTGGCTTTGAAATAATACAAGTTTTTATGCGGGGGACCATTTCAGAAGAGGGAAAAGAAAATGTGTGGTGATTTTAAAACACGGAGTATGGAATGACAGCTGTGGGCTATTGCTATACTTGAGATTTGCTTTATCAGAGATGATCAGTAAGCGAAATGATTACACTGAGGGTAAAGAGGACATATTGCAAGGAAGGAAGGAGAAAGGTGATTGGAGATTGAGTTATTGTCAAATTGAATTGATTTCATCTTCTTTGATACTTCATTCAAGAGTGAGACCTTTTGGTTTAAATTACAAATACATGATATATCCAATATTCCTCACTAAATCCAGGAACTTCTACACCCATAGTAGGCTACTAGGATGTACTCATTTCACAGGATGTGTAGTACTTCTGTAGCCTACATCCAGGTTATTCTCATCATAGTCTTTGTGGAAATAAAACAGCATGCTGATGAAAAGCACAATTTAGAAAACTATCTTCTTAACTATAAACTTTTATATCATTAATGTTCTGATATTTTGACAAAACTGATGCCATGTGCTATTAGCATTTAGTAGTTTTTGTTCTTTCTTTCTTTTTTGGTTTTCACAATGGTATAGGGTCACAAGAGCAAGAGAACGCAATGACGTAGTAAAATTATAGAAAACAAAAGAGTTAAAGTTTCAAAGATTAAAAGGAAGTGTTAAGAAGGCCCCAGGAACATTAGCCTTCTCTGTACATTATGCAATAATATCATAAAAATGTAAACAATTTTTTGACATGTGAACAGCATAAAACTCTTATCTGTTTTGTTGGGTGGAACACAGAGCATGGTGTTAAGTGGTGTTAACTTCAGTGAAATAGAAACAAGGACCACAGATGGCAAGAAATGTCACTGTTGAAAAGATTCTGGTGGCAAAATGTTCTTTGATTTTAGAGAAAATTTATTTTGAATGTTCACTTTCGATCCAGAACCAAGCTATATCTGATTTCAAAGAAAACTGCTTCAGATATTGATTGGGATAGAGTTAGCTACTCTTCCAAGGAAAACAATATTACCGAAGTTAGTTTATTGCTTACATACAGTCCAGATTACTTTCTCTAATCAATAGGTGGCTCTCCTCCAAGCCCTTTCCAACTTGGCTCATCCATCTTCCACAGGAAGCCTGTAAGATTGTCATATTCATCTGCATCAGGCGAGAGGTAGGGGAGAGAGGTAGGAAGACTCACCCATTGAAATTGAGGCATGTGCCCCACTCTATTCTCATCCACATGGCCTCATTAATGGAGGTTAGACATGTAGACCCTGCTAGGCAACTACTTCCCAGAAAAACTCTACAGCATGTGGATGCTTGGGAGGCGGGGCAAATACTATGGTGTATAGTTAGCTAGAATAAGAAGCAGCTGAGAACCAACTTCCTGGTGTCGCTTCCTGGTTCTTTTCCATCAACTCACTCACTGTTCATTTTCTTCCCACATCAACAATAATGAAGTCTCCATTAATTCTCCAAGTTTAGTACAGGCTTTCAGAACCAAAACTTACATGAGACTTACAAGATAGCTAGCTTGCTAGCTAGATATATAAACATATACATATAAACCACCCAATTGAGATACCTACGATTTTTTTCATCTCTTTGCTGTTACCTTAATTGTTGTGAAATTTGATAGTAAGACAAACTTAACCTTCACATATTTCTACCAACAATTTTATCTGTCCTAGATACCTGAAAAACCAACTTTCTCTTTAGCGTTCACTCTTCTAGCTCTTATTTTTGAAAGACAAGGACATGACTCTGTAGTACTTAACTTTCCACCAGACCCTCCCTTTACTGGTTTCATGTACTGTTAAACTGACTAAAAAAATTTGTTTTCTAAAAGAATCTCGAGTGCAGGATCAAATATAATACTTGCATATATTGGCCATCTGGTTCTTGTTCCAATGGTGCTTATACTCAATCAGGAGACAGATCAGAGCTATGACTTCTCTTTTAGAACATGACGAAAGACAGTGACCAGGCTCAAAGGCCATCTCAGAGACCAGTATGAAAATCCTTTCACTATAACCCTCATTGTCCAGGCTATTTTTCCAGACACTGTAATAAAAAAAATCCAATCTTATGCCATTCCTAGTAAACTGTCCATCAACTCCAGACCTGATTTTCAGTGTCTTCCCTTTAGCAAGACATTTCCAGATTTATAAAATGTTCTTTCACCTTAGCATATCTCTGCTGAAAGTTATGTCACATCATTTTAAATAAAATATGTTTTTAAAAATTTTAATAAATGTTCTGCTTTTCTCTTGGGAGACAAAGAGAGACACTGAAGAGGGATTTCCTCCATTTATTTATCTATCCATATAGTGAACAGAAGAATGGTAAATTGGCCCATCTCCTTCTCTCACCTTTCCTATGACATATAAGGTGACTTTGTCAACTCCTCTACTTTTTCAAATACATTGATCAAATAATCATGACCCCAAAATTTTGTAATGAAAAGATGTTAAGGACAGAAAGGGACAGGAGGAGCTCTTATATGCAACTTTTAGAATAAGAAAGAAGACGACTTTACCTATAACCTATAACTTCATGCTCTAACCTTGTTAAGATCAGGCATGTTGTAAAATTACTTAAGCAAGAGATGAAGTTTTTAAAAGACATGTATGGGTATTTTTAAAATCTATTTTAAATTTTTAATATGTAAAGTTCCATAAGTGAGCATTGTATGTTTTGTAAGTTAAAGCAACACCAAATCCAGTATTTTCTTTGATGATTAAATGCTTTGCTATATCTCTTCGATATACTAATTTCCTTTCTTTTGGACATATACCCAGCAGTGAGATTGCTGGAACATATGGTAACTCAATGTTCAGTTTTTTGAGGAACCTCCAAACTATTCTCCATCATGGTTGTACTAATTTACATTCCCACTAACAGCGTAAAAGGGTTTCCTTTTCTCCAGTAAAACTGTGATTTGGGACTAATGAAGGGAAATGTTAAGCTACAAATTAGAGAATTATTCGTTAACCTAAAAATTAGAGAATATTTAAATAAAATTCAATTTTATTAAGGTCAGTTCGTCATAAATAATGAATAAAAACATCTTTCCCATTTGCTTGAAAGAAGAAGTAATGGCATTCACTTGTATACAATTTTAATTCTTAACACTTCTCTCTGAAGATTAAACATTATTTCTCTGATTCTCTTCTTCTTACTCAATCAGATTTACTGTCCTTTGTGTAGAATTCCCCTGCTTTAAGGATAGTATGCAATACATCTTAGTTCTACTCTGATCGAATTATTTCCATTTCAGATTTAGTTCTATCTGAATTATTAAACTGTATTGAGAATAAAGTCATTTGAATTTTATACATTAAGTGTCCATTTCCATGACTATAATTGTCAGCCTTTACAATGCACTTTTGAGTCATTTTCCCATATATAATTCCTTGTATCTCAATAATGATAATGTTTGTAATCATTGTAATAAGCATAGACATTTATTTTATTGTCTGTTGTAGAAAATGTGAAGTGAAACTTCAGAGGAAAGATGACTGAGGGAAAGAACCTGGCATGAAAAAGATTCTACTCAAAACCGACAAGAAAACAAGAACGTGCAAATAGCAAAATAAAAGTAAGCTACCTGAAAATAATTGAAACCCAATCGCTCTTAAAACAGGTGGGAAAATGTCTTTTTGCACTGGGAAAGTGTCCTCTTGCATCAGGAAATGACCACAAAGCTTAGAGGGCTACTTTTGAAATCTAAACCTGTTCCTATTCTCTCCTGCCTTCTAGGACCTGTCTGTCTTTCTCTCTGAGATCCTGTGTGATGCCCATAACTTGACAGCACATTTCCGTGGTTTGGCTAGAACCTGACGGAAACGTGTAGCAAAATGTTTAGTGGCTTCCACTTGCCACGGTTCAGCAGTTTTCATTTTTAAATGGATATTCATCTTGTTGAAATATTTACTTTATTGTGGTGAGTTGCAATATTTTCCTGTTCTGCCAATGAGATTCTGTGGTAAGATTAGCTCTGCCTTTTTAATGAAAATGACTCTAGACATTTGCTTTATGAGTACTGTCTTATCAATCACTCAGTTATTCTTTCACATGGAAAATAAATAAATATAAATACAATCAGCAATAAGAAAACCTCAAAAAAATTATAACTCTTAAATACATAGCCCAACGTTTGTATATATTTAAAAAGAGAATAGCTTCTGAATGTAAACGTTCTTAAAGTCTCTAACTTTTCAAAGGTCTCCTTTCTCCTTCTTAACTTTTAAAGAAATTATTCCCAAAGAGTAATTTTTTTTTTTTTTTTTGATTTTGAGACGAAGTTTCACTCTTGTTGTCCAGGCTGGAGTGTAGTGGCACGACCTTGGCTCACTGCAACCTCTACTTCCTGGGTTTAAGTGATTCTCCTGCCTCAGCCTCTGGAGTACCTGGGATTACAAGTGCCTACCACCATGTCCAGCTAATTTTTTTTGTATTTTAATAGAGATGGGGTTTCACCATGTTGGTCAGACTGGTCTCAAACTCCTGACCTCACATGATCCACCTGCCTTGGCTTCCCAAAGTGCTGGGATTATAGGCACGAACCATTGCACCCGGCCCATATTGCCTTTCTAATCACCAAAACTTGCCATCAGTTTTGCTGTAATGGTCATCTTCAAAACCAGTAATTTAGAATTCTACCTATAAGAAAATACTTTAATAAGCAAATAAATATAAATTGAAGACCGACATACAGTAAGCAATCTTTTATTCTACCAAATTCTTGTATTATAAAACAACCACAACTGTTGTCATCATTTGTTTTCATAAAACAAAGGAACTTTTATACCAAAAATAAACAATCTACCTTTTATGGAAAGTTTGCTACATTGTCGTTACTTTTCACATTCTATTATTCTTTCATAGATTAGTACAATCCATGTACTGATGTAAAAGAATCCCTCTTCTGCACTATATGATGGCAACATATTTGCAGCTACTTTGTGAATTTCATATTGTTTTCTATTTAACATACTTTGAAATGTCCTTATGTGCTTAGGGACATTTGCTTCAGTGATGTTAGTCCCTTACCCTCCATTGGGGTCTAAACAGCAAAGCTGTTCCAATTGAATGAGTAAATTGCACAGACTGGAGCATCTTTAAATTCTTTCTATATAAAAGCAGTAGAATATCTTGTCTCTCTTTTTCCAAGAAATAAATAATTATAACTAGATAGTGCTATTCTCAGTTATTAGTTTGCTCATGTATAGGCAAACTGATTCATGAATAAGTGGATAAGTAGAACTTACTAAAGTGTCAGTGCTTGGTTTGAGTTAGCTTCTTCTTTTAGTTGGGAGGGCTGGACACTCATTCAAGGTAGCTCAAAATGAAGAGTTTTTCTTAGAAGTACTTCAGAGGAAAAATTGAGAGTTAGGAATCTTACCATTATCCCCAAATAGAAGCCACAGAAGGAGGCTTCCTCAGAAACATAGGCTATAGATCTTAATTTCAGGAATCACGAGAGCACTAATATCAAGACCTTTTAAACTCCATTAAATTAACATAATGACTTTCTACCCAGTAGTTTCATTTTCCTCTGATACCAATGGGCACAGTTTTTTTTTTTCCTCTGCTGTGTGTCTTTTCTTTATTTAACTTCTTCTTCTTCATTGTTTCTGCTTCCTTGAAATTCTGGTTTACAATATATGATGGTGAAAATTACCATAGTTTGAAGTGATATAGATCTAGATTTAAATTCAAAATGTACCAATAGTTAACTGTTCAGACATAGATAATATACTTTATCTCATTAAATATTTAATTTTATTATCTATAGGATAAATAAATGTAGCAACCAATTTATTTTAATGAGGTAATATTAGTAAAATACCTGCTATGTTATAGGTGATCAACACAGTTGACCATTAATTTATTACTATTTCTGAGGATTATCATGGTCCTGACTTGACTCACGACATTACCTGGAAACTTGGGCTTCCATACTAACTTCTTTATTATTTCCATATTTTCCAATTGAAGTTTTCAAAAAAGTAATATATTGACTATATAATCTTTCATAGCAGAATACTTCATAGGTATATGTCTGGGCTGTAGATTGGCCATTTTAGGGTCAGATACTCAGTCTTGTCCTAATGTTATGAGAGAGGTGGAACTGAGGGTGTAATTGCTAATGCAAAATATAGTCAAATTTTTTGTTGTTGTCAGAAACTACAGGCAGATCTATCTCACATAGAAGGAGCTATAGGTATAACAGACATATGGAGTTCATTCACCAAGGAAGAATCCAGAAGTTTCTCTTGAAGTAAGTGTATCAATGCCCTTATTCTATGATTAGCTATTTGTGTAATATTGGGATTTGAAAGATCCAGGTATCTTATATGTTTCCAGTATATAAATATGGCCTGCCAAAAACTGTGAAAAGGAAACCGACCACAGAGAACCAAACATACGTGTAAAAGAATTTGAACCTCTAGACATGTTTAGCCCAGGTTCATTTTGAAAGATGGGCAGAAAACTTGGTTAGTTTGCTCTTACTGTATCCAAACCCATGATAATATCCCCCTTTGAAAGACAGAGATATAGAAAGAGTATAATTACTGATGGAAAACTAGTGCAGATAAAATAAGAATAACCTAAGCTTTAATCCAAACCTCAAACCATAAGCCCAACCCAAGACTTTTTTTAGGTTTGTATAGGTTCAGATAACTTTGGACTTTTAGAAACATCATTTTTGCAAAGTGACACTTCTTGCTTTGTACTGTTAAGAATAAGCAGGGTAAATATAGAGTATAAGGACAACTCCTGTTAAGATCCTGGGTTCCTGGCTGAGCTTTTGCAATTGCTTGCCAGTCGATGAGCTAGAACAAACAGAGAATGCAAGGGATATATGTCAGTAATCCAATTTAACAGTCATTGTTGACTCCCTGGAAGAGCTCAACATGCTATCAAAAGACATGAAATTTAATCTTAAGAAAATAAAACTATGACTATATAATATCTAACCAACAAGGGCAGGTATAAGTTAAAATTCCCCATCTGTATACATCACTTGTTACTCTACTTCCTGCCAAATTTCACTAGAATTATAGAACAACAGGATTTTCATTCTGATCTTTTTTTCTTGTATTTTCTTACTCTACCTCTCTCTCTTGTTTTTTCTTCCATTTTTTCCTTTTCTTTTCTTTCTTCCTTTTTCTTTTTTTCCTTGCATAGTAAGGGCTGAATGGATAACATTCTGCTAGGCAGTTTAAGGGAGCATTATAAGAACTCTTCTCTGATCATAAGAAGTATGTCACCAGCTATCTATTTTTTACCCTGAAAAAAGGGAACTGCAGATAACAGTAACAGAGTTATTCTATATTTTTCTTATTTAACTTTAGAATAAAATGTTTCTTATCCATTTCCTTTTCTTTTTTCTTTTTTCTTTCTTTTTTTTTTTTTTTTTTTTTT
>NW_016820951.1:384881-444781 GCF_001698545.2 Rhinopithecus bieti | reverse complement strand
TTTTTTTTTTTTTTTTTTTTTTTTAGCAGTATCTAAAAGTTTTACTACTTAAGGATACTTCCTAACAAGACTGTAAGGAAAATCTATTGTTTACCTAGCCTCCTCCTTTCCTTAAAGAATTGTTTCTTTCTGTATGCTCCATGTGGTTCTAGTAAGAGCTGCTACCCTGGCCCCAGGTGATGGGTTCAGATGTAGGGCCGAGCAGAGATGGGTAGGGTTCCACCATGCTTTTCAGATGAGCCTAAAGGAAGGGAGGCATCCCCCTTGCAGTGGCTGTGTTTCTTGCAATAGAGAGAGCCAGTCTCAGAATGGAGTCAACTACCCACAGAAAAAGAAAGGGACAAGTGGAGACAGTCTTGCCCTTATTTGTGGTCTTGCTTCTAAGAGTACCTGTGGCAGAGAGAAGAACCCTAACCATACCACACTTGACTATTGAGAGTTATGGGACATTCGTGAGGGAGCCAACAATAATTCAAAATGTGACCGAGCAAAGAGTTTGGGGCATTTAAAAATTAATCCTTTTTTTTTTTTTTTTTTTTTTTGAGACGGAGTCTCGCTCTGTCGCCCAGGCTGGAGTGCAGTGGCCGGATCTCAGCTCACTGCAAGCTCCACCTCCCGGGTTTACGCCATTCTCCTGCCTCAGCCTCCCGAGTAGCTGGGACTACAGGCGCCCGCCACCTGGCCCGGCTAGTTTTTTGTATTTTTTACTAGAGACGGGGTTTCACCGGATTAGCCAGGATGGTCTCGATCTCCTGACCTTGTGATCTGCCCATCTCGGCCTCCCAAAGTGCTGGGATTACAGGCTTGAGCCACCGCGCCCGGCCAATCCTTTTTTTGATGATTAGTTCAATAGGGCTGCTCTCCTTATAATGTAGTAGTCCGGAGCAAAATAAAAAGTCAGCGATAGTTCCAGAAAGTGTGAGGTGTAAGAGATAAGCTGTGATGTGTTGACATAAAGAAGACTTTAGTTGCCACTAGAAATGCCCCTGTCACAGATTTGCAAAGAAAAGACAAATGATTTGAAACAATGGATTAATCTATTGATCTAGCATTAGACAGACAGACTTTTGTTCAAATCCTGGTTCTGTCATTTAATAATTGACCAATTTTGGCCGAGTTACTTGACCTCTGTCTTTCTATTTTCTCATTTTAAAAATGAGACAAAAGTACTACTCGACTTGTGGAGTTATTTTGAGGATTGAAAATGACACAATCCTCCGGAGAGTGTGGGGCATGTAGTAAACGTTGAATAAATGGTACCTTATTAGAGGTTTTTACTGATCAACCTCTCTGAGAGATATACAAGAACAAGCTTCTCCAAGTCAGTTTTAATCTCTTTAGTGAAGCAATATAGAGATATAGTTTAAGCCCTTGTATTTGCCCTCTGGCTAGAGGGAGGTGTAGCTATAAATTAAAGTAAGTGCTCTGGTGAGCATGCCACAGCTGAAATCAACTAAGGTGAGACTGCAATGGGGTGACGTAAAGAGGGTGATGGACCAAAGAGGAAGGAGGTGTTTGCAGTTGATTAATTATACCTTGATGTGGCAACTCCTCTGGTTATGAGTTAGGGTGAACTGTGCTAAAGTGGAGCCTTATAAGTTAATGTTCTTGAATTTATGTAGGTAGCAATTCATGTGGGAACACCAGCTTCTTCACATCAAGAGTCTGAGAGTTACCTCCTGCTTAATGTTGCTTATTCATTCGACGAATATGCATTGCTTCCCTATTACAGGTAAGGCATTACGCCAAGCACCACGATGAAAAGAAGCATGATCCTCTGTCCTCATGGAGGTTCCATTTAAGTCTCTTTTCTTGGTCCTTCATTATGACTGATACTCATTTCCAGGGAGTTCTCTTCCATGTTTCCTATAACTATTTTGTAATTATTTATTTCCCAAAGAATACTACATGTTTGTCATATATAGGTAATCGGGTACTGGCTGTATTTGTACTGTCAAACCCTAAATACAATGGAACAATTATCATTTCCATCGGGAGCTGCTTGTATCTGATCTGCATTATCCCTCAGCAGCTTTCCTAATAACCTGGAAAGTGGTGTGACCCTTTTGTGATGCAGATTTTGATACCAACTCTTGCTGTCAATGTTTCCAAACACCACGTGACACTGCCACTTATTTTCACTTATTTTCACCACTTATTTTCAGTGGTTTCTGCTACTGAGTTCACTAGTGACTACATCAAAGCTTATCACTTCCAAAATGCTTTTTTTTTTGTATCTGCCCTCAACTCCACCAGAAGTTCCCAGCTATATATCATTACAATTTTTTCTTTTATTCTTTTTTCAAAAAGAGATATATTCAGCATATTTCCAAAGTAACATATTCAAAGGAGGTACTGCAGAGACAAATCAAGACACTGGAGATTTTATGGTAAATTTGAAATGCTAAAATATTATTTTGAATTGGTAGCATGGTCTCCAAATTACTAACAATATAATAGAATTTATACACACACAAAAGAAATTGCTGTGGGGAAGACGGAAACTATTCTGTGATTTCTATTTTGAAGATAAGAAATTGACACATCCCAGTTACAGTCATATAATAAATCAGTAGTGGTGTCAAGAAGAGAATCTAGTGAGGATTTCTAGTCAAATGTGCCTTCTACTTCATCATAATGAAATTGAAATATATGAATACAATAATGTTGTCAATTCAATGAATCACTTACTTCATTATCTGGTTCTACCTCCCGTGACCTATGTAAGCTATTAAGCCACGACTAAATAATGAGTCACCCTCTGAACTTTAGAATAACTTATGTATAAATTTGACTCTGCTTTGCCTCAAACTTACCTTACTCATGGCCAGCAAGGACACATACAGAAACAGGTGGTTGTATACATGCACACACATATGCACATGCACAAAGGTACATGCACACATGAAAGATAAAGTTTTCTGAAAAAAGCAGATGGCTAAAAACATTACTATTCAAAGGACCAACATTGTCTTTTATGGTGAAAAGAATCTTCTTTCTCTCCCGAGCATATTCAAATTCCAGAAGAAAAAATAGCTTTGAAGAGAAAAAAAGCAGTTTATTAAGTACTAACTGTATTCTAGTACTTGCGCTAGGATTGTTATATGGATCTGTATATTTCAGTCTCTCAATACATTTTGTGTTGGCTATTATATTCATTATATACAGGAACTTACAAAGGCTTAGAAGGCTACATGGTTGCTAAAATTCATGTAGCTAGTGAATAACAATCCAGAATTCAAACCTCAGGTCTAACTGGGCCCCAAAACCCATGTGTTTCCATTTATACCATATTGTATAATGACTGACTAGCAACCATTTAGAGATAAAATTATGGAGTTTGTTGTTGTCATTCAACAGGCTGGGATTGACTATTAGATTAAAATCTCATTCAGAAATATTTTATATTACATTTCTAGTAGTGTATCTGCAATGTGACGTTCAATACAAAATTATCTGAGAATTTTTTGAGACTTTTTTTTAACCTTTGGCCTTCCCACTTTGGGTGAGAAGTTGTAAATTTCATTATTTTCCATTTATTGTATGCTTAAAGACCATTGTGGAAGCTTTACCTACATATTTTATTATTTAGATTCTCATTTTGTATATTCTCCACTGAGACTTTAAATTATAATATGAAATTTAGATAGTAATTAGTAAATGACTAAATATACGGAACTAATTTGAAGTTTTAATAAATGTACTAGTATCATTTCTTCTGATCCCTTTGCTAATCTTGTCCCTTTTTCTCTCATCCGTCAAACATGAATATCTCTTATTCCAAATTTTAGATGTCTGAAGTATGATTAAGAGATATTATTTCCACCTGTATAGTAAAAAAGTAATGAATCAGGTACAATAGGTTAATCAACTCAAGCTTTGCTTAAAGGAGTTAAAAATATTCTAGACACCATTCAATTCCATTTTGCCCACTTCCTCAGATGGTCTATATGTGAATATATTCATTTCATTTTGAAATCATTTCATGACTTTTATATATCAAATTTCAACAGCTGGATTTTCAGAGAGCCCCACCCCATAGTACCATGCAGGCATGGTTGGTTCAGGCCCAAATGGGGTGCTGGAAAGAGAGAAGCCATAGAAAAATGTTGCCTCCTAGGTGTTTCAATTAGGTAACATTGAAATATCCAATATTTCAGGAAAGATGCCGTGTGAGCAAGGCTGGGTGTATGTTAGGACTTCCCTTCAGATCCATGCATTCTTTTCTACCATGTCTAGTGTACACTATGTTCTTCTATAATTATAAATGTATGTTTCCCATCACCACAAAGACTCCTCATTGCTTGAAGGAAATGCAGCTTCAAAGAGCTTAAATTGTGAGGGACTGGCCTCCTTCTGAGAGCTGCTATGGCTTGGGGGCAATTCCTCCTTTAACTCATCCACAGTAATACCACTGGCCAGCTTGGCTGGCTGCATGTTACCCCGTCTAGATCTGCCTGGGGCTTTGGTGGTTTCAGCTTTTGAAAAGAACAACTTTGAATTTTTGATCATGTAAATCTCAATATTGTCTTTTCAAGAATATTCTGTGCAGCATGCTCCCCTTCTGTCTTAAAAGGTGGAAAGGGTTCCAGTCTTCTGTGATTCTAACCCTCACACACAAAGGATTTTTTGAAGAAAACTGGTACTTTGATTGTAGGGTAAACTTCACATGGAGACTGAGTTTCAGTGTTAAGTGGCTGAGAGTCAACAGTAAAGTGACATGCAAAAGAAGAAAGGATACTGAAATAAAAGTTAAAAATGTGACAATCTAAAAAAACATGGAACGTGCTTTATGACAGAGCAGTTTGGGAGAAAACTATGCTCTATTTTTAACCATCTCTTTTTTTAAACTCTAACAATTACATTTTTTGAAATTGTCTCCAGGACAGCAGCTTCTAAGAATGGAGTTATGTTAGTCAAGAATTAGAACAGCCAACACAACCTGTGTCAGACTCTGTGCTGAGCTCTTTTCAAGGTAGTCTCATGGAATCCCTTCAACTAACCTATGATATTACTAGTATTCTCCCATTTTACCTATGAGGAATATGAGGTACTTAAAGACTGAGAAACTTGTCTCAGGTCACACAGCTGAAATGCTATAAACTAAGTTTGGAAAGCAAACCATGGGATTTTTTAACTTGTGCCTGTAATGTTTATGCTATGCTCTCACGAATATTTCTTGTTTGGGGATAATCTTTTAAGTGGCTTTGAAGATACAGAACACAAAAACCTGCATTTTTCTCTACTAATCCTTATTGGTGTCTAACCTAAAAAATAACCACATAAGCGTGCCCTCACAGCAATGTATCAGTAGAACTCATTTATAATCCTAAAAAAAAGAATCATTCTTAAAAGAAGAGGATAAAAATAGGGTAGGCACCATGTAATGAGTATTTACCATGTTAGGTAGTGGGCTAGGTGCTTTACAGAAATGTCCTCATTTAATCTTCTCACGACTCTATCAGGCCAGAATTATTATTCCCATTTCCAGTACGTGGTGATTTGGGCTTAAAGAATTGTGTAACTGGCCAGGTGAGGTGTCTCATGCTTTTAATTCCAAAATGTTGGGATGCCAAGGTGGAGGAGGATCGCTTGAGCTTAGGAGTTTGAGACTAGTCTGGGCAACAGGGTGAGACCCAATTTCTACAAAAGATACAAAAAGTAGCCAGGCATGGTGGCACAAACCTACAGCCCCAGATACCTGGGAGGCTAAGGTGGGAGGATCATGCGAGCCCCAGAAGGTCAAGGCTGCTGTGAGTGGTGATCATGCCACTGTGCTCCAGCATGGGTGACAGAGCAAGACCCTGTCACACATGCAAAAGGAAAGAAAAGACAAGAAAAGAAAAGAGGGAGGGAGGAAGGGAGGGAGGAAGGAAAGAAGGAAGGGAGGAAGGAAGGGAGAAAGGAGGGAAGGAAGGAAGGAAGGAAGGAAGGAAGGAAGGAAGGAAGGAGGGAGGGAAGGAGGAAAGGAGGGAGGGAGGGAACGAGGCAGTGAAGGAAGGAAGGAAGGAAGGAAAGAAGGAGGGAGGGAGGGAAGGAAGGGAGGAAGGGAAAAAAGTGATAAGCGGTGGACAAGAAACAGAATTGAAGCATGTCTGATTCCAAATTTCATTCTCTCGAATATAGTACTAAATTGCCTTTACACAAAGACATAAACATAAACAGATCCATTTATCATTCATAGACATTGTATCAGATATTCTACTAGGAAGTTTTCATACATTATCTCTTAATCTTACATGTTAAGGGACATGTTAATCTTATGTGTCACTCTTAGCAGTTTTCAATGTATCAGTTTTTCAGATAAAAGAGTATTCCTCAATTATCCTATTTTTTTTCACATGACGTTTGGAGGAGATAAAAGATAAGTTCCAGAGAACATAGAAAAACTTCAGTGAAGATCTAACTGGTGCCAGTTTCCCCTTATCCATTACATAACACCGATAAAGCAGGAGAGAACTCTGAAATGCCACATCCATTTATACTATGCAAGAAAAAAAAAAAGTTTCACAACCTCCTTTGATAATTCCAGTTTTCACACACCAACCCTTAGTGTCAGAAGGTCATGCTGAAACTTTAATGTAGGTGAAGTACACTTCTCTTTGTACATCTCTTATAACCACAGCAATTTTTCCCCAAAGTTTCCCAAGTTTTCCCCAATTATTGAAGAAGCTACTTTTCCTCAAGAGTAGTTGTAATAATAATGAATTTTTATTATCCTTCTACTGTTTAAAATACAGTTTTTCACAGCACGGCTGAAAGACAGTACTACCTCTTCTGCTTCAGTAAGACACTTGGTTCTGAACTGGTTTTAGTATAAATGACTTTTATGTTCTTATACTATGGCATTGGTTAAGGGTGAGAAAATTTTATGTACCTCAACACTGAATCTGCAATGTACAGATAAGTAGACTCGTTTCTTTATAGCATCAAATGTTTTTTAGATACTGATTCTGATACGTTCTTATTCATGACTCTGCTCATCAAATACAAATGCAAGAAGAAATGCAAAAAAAAATCAAGTTATTTTTCTAACTCTGTGTAGCCTAAGAAAGATGAAAGCCACATTGTGATTTACAGGAAGGGCATCTCTCAATGTTTCAGAGATATTTATCATTTATCAAGCGTTACAACCCACCAGTGACTATGGTGACCTGTGCTCTAAAAAGGCAAAGAATAAAATGGTAGAAATGAAGATAGACAGAATCAATCAAGAAGTCAAATAAAATCTGGGAAATCAAACACAGCCCTGATACGACAGCTGCCCCTAGATCAAATGCAAGGGTTAAAGAACCCAAGCTCCCACATGTGGGTGTGTGCTTTGAACCAGCCATCAATGTCAAAGACAGTATCCTGAGTCATTTTATCTCAGTGATTCATAAGCAGGCCTGGGCCATCCCAGTGAGACTTTGATTGCTCGATGTGGAAAATGAGATAATGAACCTCAAAGCAGCCTGAGATCTCGCTTTGGCTTTACTCTAACCCTGGCTTAGATTCTGGCTTGTCTATGATAACTTGCCTATCCAGAAATGCTGAGGCCAGGACTGCCAAGCACTGCCAAACTCACCCTGGATATTGAGTGGTTTGACCACCATCTGCAGGCTTAAATAGACTTCTCACCCTGCCCATGCCTGGGGCCAACTTTTGTCCGAGGCAGGTTGAATTTAAGAATCATCACTAACATTGTCAGCCTTAGCATCAAGTCTGTCTTCCTGCCAGTTTAGCCTTGACCTTGAGATAAAGGCTTTTCCTTTGTTTCTGAGTTTCACTTTCTACATTGTCACCCAAGTCAGTTGATTAGGTCTGTGTATTTTCTATACCTGAGTCTCAACTTGTGTAACCTTTCCAATCCCCCAAGATCTGTAAAACTAAGAATTCCTTTAAATTTTGTGATACTAGAGTTATGCTCTTAAATACCATTAGGCACTGTGGGCCTGCACCTGTCTGACCAGTATGCTGTATACTCAGTCACTTCTGGATGCCTCTCTCAACCTCCTGATAGTACTTGCCTTATTGGCCTCATTGCACAGGTGTCTGTGAGTAATAGCACATGTTCTGGATATACTTTATCTGTGCTTATAGCGCCACCATTTTCAAGCAGGTGACATGGGCAAGTTAGTTTCCTTTCATTGACTCAGTATCCGCCTAAAAATGAAGGTGAAAATCAGTGTGACCATCTCATAAAGCTGTTGTGATAATATATGCAAAGTACATATATTATGCAATATGTACTCAGTAAATGTTACTTATTTCACTTTAGAAACCATACTATAAATGAATCTAAAATTTTATTTTTGTTTAAGTATTCCATAATGTCAGATGTTGTTGGGTTGTTATTTTTCTTTCATATGCCATGTACTTTCTTCCTAATTTTACTTCCTTCTAGGCTTTACATTTCTGAATTTAGGTCAGGTTCCAAGTCCCTCCTCTTCTGTGCCTGTCTCATTCTTCTGTAATTAATGTGGTCTTGTTAAGCAAGACCTTGAGAGCTGAAGAGATTAGGCCTAGAATAGAGGAAAGAGAATTTCCTAGGGTTGACAAAACTGGATTTACTCTATACCTATAGGATTCTGAAATGGAGAAATTATGGCAACAGTGAGCTAAAGGCAGGTTTTGCCAAAGTTGCCTGAAAATAGTTTCTCTTCTGTTATTCAGCTCAATGTGCTCCTAGCTACTATCAGCAGAAGGGCAGAAGGGAATGGAATCATATACCATTTCTCCATATTTTCCAAGAAAACTTTTATCTCCAGACATACTTCCTTCCCTCAAGTTCAGCCAAAAATAGCAGATAAAATGACTGGATCATGATTCTTAACAGCCCATCAGAGAAAAGTTATTGCATTACTTCTTAGGCATTGGTTTTCAAAGCAGTAAGACACTAAATCTGGTAGACTCTATGGAACAGGAAATGATATTTTCTTAATGCTGTTTTGCTTCAAAATAGTTGCCATTCTTATTTGCTGACATAGGAATAAATGTGTAGAAACAAAGTCAAGAAAACTTATGTGCAATTTCCATTAATAGGCTCTCCATAGCAGGGAAGAAAGGACCAAAGCCAAGAACAGCCATCAATAAATTTTTCAGTGATGCTGAATCAGGAATTGGTAATATGAGAGGTTTACTTAGCTTAATTTTTAATTGAGGATTATGATATTGTGGTTCATTTGGAGAAAGCTTAAAGATTTCTTTTTTATTAATCTTAATTTATATTTTTCCCCATCTTACATTCTCCGCTTATTTTCTTTAATATCCAAATATTCTTTCCTCCAATTCAAAACTCAATTATTGATTGGAGCTGGATTCATCTGTCTGATATAGCAAAGGCTGCTTCTTCTAAACAGAAAAGAAAAATAGGGATAAATATACATATTTACTACTTACACTGTATTGAAATTACAAAACCATTATAGATGCCTTTAGAATATATTTCCCCATCTTTATTAAACTCCAGTAAGTGGTAGGCAAACTGTCCAGGGAATTGGTGGACAGAAGAGCATTATCCTAATTCGATTCATGAGCACAGGATGTGTAATAACAGTGACAGAACAAAAAGAAACTGCAGCTACAAGGAGATTTTTAAAAATCCAGGTGCTCAACAGGGCAACTATAGTTAACAATAATTTATTTCATATTTAAAAACAACTAAAAGGATCGGATTGAAGTGTTAACACAAAGAAACGATAAATGCTTGAGATGACTACTCTAGTTACCCTGATTTTACCATTATACGTCGTATCTTGTATCAAAACATCACTTCACTTGCACTCCATAAATTCATACAACTATTACATATTCATAATAATTAAAAATAAAAAGGAGAGTAAATGATAATAATGCTTAAATATGTCTTATAGAAGATAACTAGTTTTTTTTTTTTTTTTTTTTTTTTGGAAAAGGCAAAAGTTGAAGGAATGTTTTCCTTCAAGTCAGACTGATCCCAGCATTTACTATTCCCAAACTATTAACTATTAAGCATATACTGCCACTGTGACATTGACCTCCTTAATGAAACTTGTCAAGGTCTAATTGTGAAAGGTAGTTTTGAAAAAGTGTTTGATAATCAATAATCTTTTCTATCCAATGTCCACACTTAAGTCCAGTTTGTAAATCCATTTGGTTTATACAGTGTTCATTTTTTCCATTGTCATGTCGAATCCTGTCAAGGACACTGTCTTTGAATCAACCATTTTTATCCTATCATCATTACATATTTGAAGTGTAAGTCAGCTGGATACTGAGAAGATAGATATGTCATGGGCAGTTCAATTGTGAGGACACAGAAAGCTTAAACACCAAGCTCAAAGCCTTTGGTTAAGAATAACCATTCTATTCCTTATAGCTACACCCAGGTTGTTTTGTCTACTTCTTTTACTTCCCTGTGCAACATGCCTAAACCACACCAACTCAGATTATAAGTATTTTTCAGTTAAATGCCTGGCAGCTGCATAAGAAGGGATGGCGTGAGAAAATTATGAAGTAGGTCAACTTCATCTTTGATCCCACCCAGTCTTTTTCTCAGCCCCATTGTCCATGGTCCATTTCAAGTTCTATTTCCTTCCTTCCTACCCCAAGGACTGATGCTTAATGCTTGAGATACTTAAATAACCTCGCCTTTGCTCTCCTTCCACCTCATATCTCATACGTAAGACTTTACTCTTAGGAGCGTACTCTGTTATTCACCTTATCCTCAACTCATTCCAACACCAATGTCTTTCTGAGCTCTTTTTCATGTTGGCTGTACTCTTAGCCAAGGTGTTTCTAAAGTGGAAAATTTCACCACCAGAAGCTTCAGTCTAATATATTTGCAGCCGCTATCCCCAAAGAAAGGAGATACTCTCTACAGAAGAGTCTATAAATCAAATAACCCAATGTCTATAACATGCCTATCTCTGATCCAAACCTACTGGTCAGGGTATTGGAGAACTCCAATTGGTCAGCCGTAGGTGCCATTCCCCACCAGGGAATGGGTAACCTGTAGTATTAGAGTCACCTGAAGTACACAGAATAAGTGTTATAATAAAAACAGACTTCCATTTCTAAAGTAAGAACTAAATGTTACCATAAAGAACAAAAACTTAGTCCTATTTTGCATATTCTTAATTATTTTCTTACTTTTGGGGCCCTTTTTTTTCTTTTACTTCAAAGCATTGTATATTGAACATGAATTTTAATCAAGGATAGGTCATTTTAATAAAAGAGAACAAGTAAGTGTTTTAATGTACCATATGTCTTCCCTTCCATTTGGGTTATGGGCTTTTTTTTAGAGAGATAATGTCAGATCGTGCCTTTATCTTATTCTATTGATAAATAATTCTATTTTATTCATGAAAACTTAAATTTCTCATTTCATGTATACGACCACATAGTTTAAAATATTTGGAAGGCCAAACTGATAATTTCTGCTTAACGTTTGTAAATATTAAATTAAGGCAACTGAAGTTGCTGACATTTCACTGTTTTGTTTTACATAAATGGCAGTTTCTTATGGTTCAGCCTTTATATATTTACCATATACTTAGATATATAGGTATATGTTTTATATGCTCCATATATAATATTCATTAAATTCTTACAGTTTTTTGTGGAAGGAATAGATTAATCAGGTTTAAGTGACCGTTGGTTTAATGATGAGTCACTTGTTAATCAATTCAATTATTTCAATAGAAAAACTTGCTCAATAAGAACTGTTGTTATTTGACCATCGCAGATGATCAAAATAGGATTTAGCGCCAGGGGCTTCTTTCTCTCTCTCCCCTAACAGCAAGATGAGAGCAATCATTTAATAATTTAATTTATCACTCAGCATTTTATTACAATAATAAAAACTAAACAACTCTACATTATGCTCGATTATATCAAACAAAGCAAGTAATTTTCTGAAATTTTAGACAGCTGTTTTCTGTAACTTCTGTAACATATCTATTTATTCTCATCAAAGGTAGGCTTTTTTAGTTCAACTTGGCAGAAACAAATTTTCCAATCCCCAGTGCTCTCAGTTATGAGTTTTGTGCCGGATGTGAATGTTGTAATTGACGAGTGGCATATGCATCCACATTGCATGATATTGAGATTTAAAAAGAGACAAAACAATAATACATTTTAAATAACACATTATTTCATTAAGTTTCCTTCAATAATGTTAGTAAATTCAAGCCCTTTACCGTTCCTCAACAGCACTTGAAGCTGCCTGAATATTCCACACATTTCTCAGGAGACAGTTTCACATATTTCTTGAGTGACATCCTATGTACATTAAAGGCTAGAGGCATGTTAATATATAAAGGTATGTATAAATCTTCAATTATGGAACAATAGATTACTTAATAAGCCATAACATTTTCTGAGCTCATATAGACTTCTGTTTGACGTAGGGGAGAGAAATAATTGTTTTAATAAACTGTTAGGCGATAATGCTAGTTGTGTAGCTAATAGTAAAGTTCAAAATTTCAAAAAGAAATAGCATTTGTATTTTGACCACATCATATGTCACATAGCATTCACAAATATCTTTTAAAATATGAGTTGTTTCAAACTATAAATAGTGAAATTATATATTTTAAAAAATGAGATGTTTTATTATATCAAACCATGGTTTTGTTTTATGTATAAACTGAGGTTTTATATAAAATTCAACAAATATATCGATATTTTGTATCTTGGTAAATATTCATGACTTACATTTGCCTCTTTCTGAAACTTTAACCATTCTCTGTTGCAGTTCTTGCTCTGTGTCTTACCCAGAATATGTAAGTCAATGAGTGTTGCTATGAAAGAAAAGAAAAAAGAAATGCTTTTCACTTTTCAAAGATTGTCAACACACACAAATGAGATATATTCTGGAGTTTTTAGAGAAAAGGTCATGTAGTCAATTCATGCTTTGGTGGATGACCATGTTGTTCCTGCCAAACGAAACAATTTATTTGAGTGGAAATGCATCAACATGGCTAAAGAAAAGTACTTCTACTAGACATGATGCTATTTATTGTTGCTTTATAAGTACTCACATTACTCTTAATTAGGTGCCAGGCATTGTTCTAACCATCTTACATATAAGAAGTCAATTAATACTCATGATCATCCTACGAAGCAGGTCTTGTTTTTTATCTCCATTTTATAAAGGGAGAAGTAAGGCACTGAAAGAGTAATTAACTAGACCACAACGGCACTGGTAGCAAATCTGTTGATGTACTTCGTCACATCTGTCAAGGCATTTTCTCATTCAAACCTAATAGATCTTCATGTTAATCTCTGCTTTCTATTGTCTTTGTCCTGACCCTGAACTTTAGTCCTAACAGCTAGATTTTAGGTTTGTGTCCTTGTGTATGAATCCGTAGCATGCTGGTTGCTCTTGGCTCTTTCCACCAGATTCATCCAAAAAACTGGATATCTACTGCTGAACTCTAGACTCAGCTGAAAACCAGGTGCCTAATGGAGAACTGGTTTGGTTATTTCAGCCCATCACTTGGACTTTTAAGCACCATCTATTTTTGAGGGCTTCCTGTTTCCTCCTATCAGTCACTTCCTGTTAGACTCCTATCTTAGCAACTTACTTAAATTCCCATCTTATTTATGTTATTTTTAATTACTAAAAACTATAATTAGAATTATGTAATAATGTAATCATAATGCATTTAAAATATTTTACAACATTTGACTAAGATTAGTTTTAAATAAATGAAATGTTATAAATTAGAAGTCTCTGAATACCATTTCCTAATTTATCTTCCTTCCCTACTGAAAATAAACTACTAAGCTGAAATAGATGCACGACATTCCCATGTATATTTTTTTCTAAATATGTTGTATCCACAAGAAAACTCTTGTACTTATTTTGAGGTTGTTTTAACTGTAAATAAATAGCATTACGTTGAACGTATCATTTGACAACTTGCTTTATTTACTAAACATTATTTTTATTTAACTGTTGATGATTCAATTCCAGCTCATTCTTGTAAACCGATGTGTAGCACTTATCAGCCAATTATACCATCATTTACTTATCGATTATAATATTGGTAGGCATCTTGACTATTTCCAAGTGTCTCTACTAAGAGCCACATTCTAATTAAAAGCTTATACCTACTTGTGCACCTGTAAGATTTTTCATCTAGCCTATTGTCTTCAAATTTTTGCCTTTGTGACCCCTAGGAATTTTCAATCCCTTTGAATCTCTTACACATTTTCCAAGACTATACTCTAGACTTTATTTGGATTTCACATATTTTTCCATTAATGTCCTATTTTGGTGTCAGGTCTCCACATTGTCTTTAGTTGTCATGTCTCCTCTGACTTTTTCTGGTCTGTGACATTTTCTCAGTCTTTTTGTTCCATCACCTTCATGGTATTGAGAAACATTGGCTAGATATGCTTGTAAAATGCTGTGATTTGTCTAATGTTTTTCTTATGATTTGTTTGGGTGTATGGGTTTTGGGAAAGAATAACACAAAGATGGGATAAAAAAGCCCTTCTCATCATAGCAAATCAAGAGGTGCATGGTATCTATGACATCACTGGTAATGTTAACCTTTATCGCTTGCTTAGGATAGTGTTTACAAGTTTCTCCACTGAATAATTGTTAATCTTCCCTCTTCATACTTACTATTTTGAAGCAAGTACTGAGTACCTCTCACCTTCTATGGGGCAGAGGGAATTTTGTTCCTCCTACTAGATGGGGGAGTATTTATATAGATTAGATGGAAATCATCTTACATGATTTAAAATTGATATCTGATATTGTTCATCTTCCGTTTAAATAGCTACAAAAGTTGCAGTTTGCAGCATTTCAAAATATTGGCATCCTTAAATAAAACTGCTACATTATGTTTTAAAAGGTGTCCAATAGAATCCAAATACCATAGCTATGTGATACTCACTATGATCCATTTTAAAAATCCACATTAAAGAGTTCTTTTTAAGCAAAATTTTACATTATTATTAATTCTCTTTGAACTCAGATTCCTATTTTAATTTCCTTAGAAACAAGTTTAATCTAATTCTTAAAGTTTTTTATTGGTGCACTTTTAAGTTTAAAGGTACTTTTAATTTTAAAAGTATTTCTTGTGATTGTAGGTTCTAATTTGTTTTAAATAATGTTATTCTGGATTTACTTTTCATTGCAGCTGATTTAGTAGACAATTGATCACAGCAATGTAAGCATACATTCAAAAGTAATTATTTTAAAAAATAAAATTTGCCATAAGCTGTAATGATACTGAGGTTAAACACACATACAAACACACACACACACACACACACACACACACACTCTTTGTCCAAAAGTTTTAATTTGGTTGTTCTTGTGTAATGTTCAATAAAGTAAAATAAAAATGGTTTTAGTATTTCTGTAATTTGCACCTCAGATGGAGTATAAACTTGAATGTGGAAATGTCCAGAAAATAAGAATTTATTTTTAAAATACCATATTTATAAGGATTTATAAATATAAAAATTTATTTTGTCTCTAAGCAAAAACAAAAGTACTGGAAAATGTTTGCTAGGCATGTTCGTAGGAAGACAGTAGAATATATGTCAAGAGTGAAGTCTTCAAAAAAATTATAATATTTCAATTTTATAATCTGATAAGTATCTATATCTGCGCGAAAACTGCTTTAACTGAAATTTAAATTCGAAGAGTAAAGAAAATATATTTTATTTACAATATTTTTGCGTTGCAAAGAAAAGTGGTATCTTCACAAGTTGCTTGTGAAAGTGCTTAATATTTGATAGCAAAATATAGTGATTAATGCTAAATCATTACTGTATTTAGCAAAATAAATAACATATAAAGAAATAGCTTTATAATTAATGATAATTTCTAGGAATTAAATATTAATTAATGTTTTACAATAAAAGTACTTTTTTTTTTTTCTTTGAGACGGAGTCTCGCTCTGTCGCCCACGTTGGAGTGCAGTGGCCGGATCTCAGCTCACTGCAAGCTCCGCCTCCCAGGTTCACGCCATATTCCTGCCTTAGCCTCCCGAGTAGCTGGGACTACAGGCGCCCGCCACCTCGCCTGGCTAGTTTTTTGTATTTTTTAGTAGAGACGAGGTTTCACCGTGTTAGCCAGGATGGTCTCGATCTCCTGACCTCGTGATTCGCCCGTCTCGGCCTCCCAAAGTGCTGGGAACAATAAAAGTACTTTATAATATATGCACTAAGATACCTTTTCATGGCAAGGAAAATAATTTAAAGTAATTTGATAGGAATAACTGAGAACTGTTTCATGTGTAATGTTAGCTACTGAAAACTAAAGGCTCAAAACAGTGTCGGATCGGGAATATTCAAGAAAACACAAATGGCTAAGGAGTCAAATAATCTGAAAAAATTTGTTGTCTTTGATCAGTAAAAAAATTACCAAATAAACAGGTAAAACATTTTGAACTTTGAATGAAGCAGTTAAATAAAACTGAATTTAATTTCATTTTAAGAATTTGCTTTCTTTATGATGTAAGTTTGATCTTCTAAACTTCTAATAAACTAAAGACTGTGATATCTTTATTTAAGAGCTTGGATATATAAGGATAAACATTCATTTATGCAATAATCCCATAAAAAATTTAATTGTCATTGTGATAATTGTTATGAAAATATTGTGCCTTGACAGTGGTTAATGAATAATAAACACAGAAGGCCATGTCAAGTAAAACCTTAGATCAACCCCCAATTCCAAGCAAAATTTCAACCTAGTGTGGACTTTAAATAATTCAAGATTATTTTAGAATTAAACGCCCATGAGACACATTCATTTTTGATGTATGCCATCCCTTAAAGTATGTGCTCTTCTATTAAATAATATAATTAATGTGATAAAAATGAATCTAAAAGTAGAATTGTTTTTGTTCAATTAGGAAATTTGTTTATTTATTTATTGCTATATCACATTGTTTTAGAAAGGATTTACAGAGTATCAATTCAGATTAATCTAGCATTTTGTTATAATTAAGGCAAAATATTCGAGATTTTTGCATGTAGATGTTCCTGACTTTCTAAATTAATCCAGTCTTTCAGATTTTACTTATGTATTGTTCCACTTAACCATTGCCTTAAATAAAAATTAAGGTTTAAATCTAAATTAAGAGCAAAAGAGATATGGCTATATTTGAAATTAGCTATCTTCTCAATAAGATTTCCTAAAAATTAGACGTGTGTCTACTGGTGAGAATTTTAAGTAGTTGAAACATAGAAAAAACCGTGTATTTTCTGGTATAAAAAAATGGAATCATTTTCATGAATTTTCCCTCAAAAGATTTGAGTTTTGTAGCAGTCAGTCATAATTTCTTAGACAAGGTCTATTCTGGAATAGAATAGAATACGATATACCACACAGTTCTATAATTCTGGCTCATATCTACATACACACATTGTAAGAAAATAATTTCACCTGGGTAACCACGATATTGTAAAATATGCTAGTTTGCATTAAGTTAAAGACATTCTTTGCCTCTGGTGTGGTTACTGAATATAAGCTAATTTGGAAGAAGGATGGAGAAAAGATAAATTAGGAGATTAATTTGGAGAAATGTCTCAGTTACTTTTCAATTCTCTGAATGTGACTGAATTTTCAGACGATTCTATATTGTTCTTTGGCTGGTTTAAGTCAGACCAAATTTTTGCCAAGTTTTTTGTAAGGGACACTTTGAGTCTCTGAGGCTACTAACAACCACATTGTTAGGATTAGATATTTCCTAGAACTCCTTTGAAAATCCTTCTAAAGAGAGAACATAAAGAAAGCCAGGGATTTCTAGGTAATGTCATCTTGGAAACATCCTTATGAAGTTACATGGTGGAAACACAGGCATATTGTTGTAGATCTTTTCACCCCAGGGAGAAAAAGGCATTCCTGAGTGTTTGTTGAAATTTCTCACACACTTTGCCATTTTATGCATTCATTTGTAATAGCACAGTGGTTTTTAGGGCATTTAAGGTTATCTTAAAATATTAAAACATTTAGGAAGCCATTTTGGGGGGATACGTTGTAATATGTAAAATATATCTAAAGTTGAAATTATCTTAGTGCCAAGCTGTGGTTAATTACAGATTTTGAGAAGATGAATGGGATAGATCCTCTGACTATAATATTAGCCCCATTTATTTTGTTGAGCTTATATGTGGTTTAAGTATGAATTATGGCTAAATGTCATGCATTCTCTATCCTTCATGACTGGGGTCTCTTGGACAATCTTACAACATTTAAGTGAGAAAAAAATAGAAGCATCCTACATCAAATAACCTAAGTATCAGCTGAAGTTACTTTAGTATCTTAGCTTTATGTAAAATTCATTTGAAACTCTTATTTCATACCTAGTAGGAAAATAAAATGATGTCCCAAGACTTCTTTGAAATCCTGGGGACTAATGTGACCCAGTGCTTCTATTTCCTGTACCTGTGGTATTTCCTGTACCCCTCTATCTCAGGCTTATCTCAACCCTTTGTACTGAAATGTTTCAATCAGTTCTGCATTCACATAAGGGATTTCTGGTAGGTGCATGCACATGTCCCAGTTGTTATAACAAGTTAAAGTGTTACATGTTGCATCTCTGTTAAATGGGTTTCTGCCATTCCTTCTGGGAAGTCACTGGTCTCTCTCTCTCTCTCTCTCTCTCTCTCTCTCTCTCACTCACTCTCCAGAGCCCATTGTTGCCACATTCACTGGGTTCCTCTCTTTCATTCTCTAACATTTAATCTGTTTATATTCAATCTGTTTACCTTCACCCTTACATTTAGTTTCTCTTTTTATGTAGAACACTTTGGCTATTCCCACTCACATAACCTAGTACAAAAATTTACTAAAACAAAAGAAAAGATAGTTTCTTGCTTATCCATAGAGGAAAAGTTTTCTTAGACCTAATAGATATTTTCTATGATTATGACCTATGATTAATTAGAAAAGCATTTTAGCTCTTAATCTTGAATATATTATGTAATCTAAATGAAGTATAGTTCAAACCGGCTAACACCTAAGAATTTAGAACAAAAAGCTTTAGAAACATGCATGAGAGCTAAAACCTGATATAACCTTTTGACCCATTTTCAACACCTGAATATAAAGTAGACTGTGATTTATCAAACCTCTGCTTGACACATTCAATTATTTCAGTTTCATTCTTAAGTATCACTCATAATATGAACTTAAACTCTTCGATTAATCATAACTTTATCATCATTTACTGTCTTAGACTCAAACTGACCCATTAAGCCCAGGTAGCAGTTTCAGTTGTTGGCTCTCAAAAAATGGAAAAAATGTATTGGTTATTTTGAGACTTCCATCAATTGCCTGTAGTTATTTTCAAACCAGTGAAGATACTGTATTTTTCATTTCTTCCTAGACACACATTTTTGGCATAAAATAGCTAAGGAAACCTTGTTTCTTAACTCCTTCCCACTTACATGCCAGATTCCTTGATCCAAAACTCATAAAAAGACCCTGAGGTTTTCTTAAAGACATAGAGTGTGAGTTGTGACAGTGGTGGTGAGAAATTGTATTAGTTTCTTAACTCAGAATCTCAGAAAAAAAGGCTGGTTTGACAGGTATTTATACTAACCAATTATTTCACTTTTGTCCACTTTTTCCATTTTCAATTTATATGCTTGCCCCAAGTGTAAAATGTATGTTATTTTTGGCTGCCAAAGTTCTTCTCCTATCCCTTTGCACTAATTTCTCTGCTTGCTCCACTTTTAGAGTCTAATGTTGAACTAACATCAACTACAAGGGCAACAAGGCAACCTCTGAACTTTAGCTGTCAGCAGAAGTTGAAAAGAGCAGTAATGGGAGCAAGATGTGGCATGGGGATGCTGTGCTTGAGGACAGAGTCTCACGAGGGATGGGTGCCCTCTTCTCTCTGCAGAATGACACCCACTCTCCAATTCTTTCCACTTTTCACTGGAGAAGGAAAAACTTTAATACTCTGATGAAAAATTTGTCTTGTTACTTTGGAATTTTCCAAAGGTGGAGATGCCCTTTTATTCCTAGCCTGATCATTAATTGTGTTGACCTCACAGAGCAAAATCTAATGTTCAGGGTTGAATACTGTAAGATCCCAGAGTCATTAGGAGCAGCACCAATGTTATCCTTTGAAATCTTGGCACCTAGAAAAAAGAGCATGCCACAATCTTGCCACATACTGTGCACTGTTTATTTTAGCAATGATCCAAGCCATGCCTACCTTTGGGAGAGAGGAAACTATGTGCCCTTAAATCTCACATGGAACATTAAAAAGCAAATAAGTCTTCTCTTATTGTCCCGAATGTACTAAGAAGAAAAAGAAAACAAGCAGGGGATGCATATTTTAATAATCTGCAAAGTAAGTTTCATTTTTTTCAGCATTTGACTTTGTCCTGCCTCAGTGATAGCTTGGTTCAAACAGTTTTGTGAGGTAGCCATAGTTTTACATGAAATGCATTGCTAATTAGATCAAAACACTTTACATGACCTTTTAAAAAAATATTTTATTGTATTAAGTTCTGGGAACATGGCCTTTGTAAATGAACTCATACAGAACCTTCCACTGGAGGAGGGTATTGTCAGAGAGAAAGAAACATAGAGAAGGGTTTATTAAACTTTCACACACTAACCTCAGGCTAGAACCCATGTTGTGATGTCATAGAACTCACTTCATTTCATATGAGATGATTTTTCTTACGTTTACTACCATTGTGTTCTCAGAAACTTAGACTTTGATTTCCCCCATCATGAATTTCTTACCACATTAAACACTTGAATTTTAATTCAATTAGTGGATACAACCTTCTCTAAGAAAAGGGGATCATTGAGAAAAGTGGTTGAAAGAACAGGCTAATCAGGAAAAGGATATTAAATATTCATTTTACATCATTGAAAATAATTGTTTCTTTATGGATATTATAAAAGTTTATCCATAGTATTTTAGAAAGCCAGTTTGTAAGGAGGCCTGAAGTGAATTTACCACTAGCTTTTACCATGGAGATTGCATATGGCCAATTTTTCCTTTGACAAATCAGAGCTGAAATCACTGTCCTTGAACGCTGCTAGGACTAGACACCCTGTATGGTCTTACGACACTTCAAGGAGAAAAATAGAAGCCATCACTCTCTAAATATCAATTTGAAGGACATAATCAAACTGACATCAGGAAACAGGGTCCTGGAGGAATCTGGAAAGCAAAGATATGGTGCTCAAATCAGTGTCAGACCCAAACTAACATAGCTTTGATTAAACACTATTCATTGAGAACTTACTGTGTAACAAATATTTTCTCTTGGAAAACAAAATGGGCTTATGAAGTTTTCTGCACTGAAGAAGACAAAACATTTTGTAGGTCAATTAAGATATATACATAACTATAATAAAAGTACATATTCTTAAGTCCCTAGCATTTACCGAAGATATGTTAGTCTTCTGAGGAGAAAAAGATAATTTCAATCTAGCGTGGGAAGGGCAAGTTTAAAGAAAAAGTGACACTTGAGCTGAGCTTTTAAAGTAGTCGAGATTTCAACAGATGCATATAGTGTGGATAAGGAGGTGGAAATGTCATGGAGTAACCAGAATTACAATATTGCAGAGTTTGGAAACCACTAAAAGAAATGTTGTATCATGAAAAATACCACAATATTGTTGGAAATTTGGTGCATTTATAGGCAAGGAATGACTAAGATGATAATGGTTGCTCTATTATCCTTGAAAACTTACTTATTAGTACTATTATTTGCTGTGATTTGAATGTATTAAAATATCAATCTCAGAGGTACTGCATAACACCCACCTGTATGCTCTTCTGATTTGAAGCATATTGGGTAATGATCTCAGACCCATTCAGATTGTCAGCTTGTTGGTATTCTGCTGTGAAACAATGGCAGAGTGGCTGTGATGTCACTGTTTTTGATTTGTGGCATATCCATGATATTTTTCTCCTAACTTATATGATTGACGCTATTGTCTGTGATTACAAGTTTTTGCTCGGTCTGTTCACCATGCAGGAAGAGACTAATCCTCTGTGGTCCAATAATTTTCTTCCACATTTTGGCACTACCGCTAACACGTGCATTGAGGTCCCCCATGACCAGCAGGTTGTCAGATGGTAGAGCAGCTGCAATGAGTTTATGCACATCTCTGCAGAATTTCCCCCTCACTGGAATGTACGACAGTCAGGATGTTTGCATTGATAGAAGAAATAAATGATTATTGGATGAGTCCACACACTGACTAGTCAAGTTGAGACAAGTAAGCACTTGAGCACCCAATGCCTAAAAATCCTTTCCCCCAAAGTCTCATTTCCTCTCATCATGTGACTGTAATCACTAGGGAGAAGTATTCAAAATATTTTGTTTCCAGTATGATTTCTCAACAGGAGTTCCTCCATGTTTTTGCAATTAACAGAAAGACCAACAGAGAGCCATATTTTCATGATCAGCTTCCCAGTATCTGAAAGGACCCCACCCTAACTTCACTGCCATTTTGGAGTGCTTTACTATCAGTTCCAAAGGGGAAAATTAACTGATTTACACTTCACAAATTCACTTATAATTGCAAATTGCAACTTATGAAAATGCTATAGCAATTTAGTAACAAACCAGACTGAATACTTCTGCAGACCACATTGGGTCGAGAAATGAGGCAAGTTTTTGCTCTCTAGGGAAAATCTTCAAAATCCCTGGTCCATGTTATGTCCATAAGATAGGCACGGAGTCTCAAGAGGAACAGTATTGTGTTCATTAAGGTGTTTATTTTATTTCTGTCTCTTGGACTGAGAAACAGGACAAAAAGCATATGTTAGGGAAATGGAAGACATTTTATAGCTTACAATATTAGGATTAAAAAGTATAATATTTATTGTAAAAAAGACTCCAATTACCATTTTACTGAGTAGAATCTTTGCAAGATGTATGCAAACTAGAAACGGAATTTCATCTTTAACTCATTATATTTCCATAAGAAGCCACATGGTCGGACTTTAAAACACAGTTCCATCCTTTAGTGCAGTATGTGCCCTTTATTTTTTGTTTTTCATTTTTTTAATCATAACAGCAACTTCATTCTATGTAAGTCCTGATTTTAAATGCCATGTTTTAATAAATGAAAATATAATTCTAATTGAGACAAACAGGAAAATTGGAATATAAATCAATTTTCAAAGAAAAGAAATACGCTTTTGATTTCAAACCTTCCTCTGAAATGAATTTTCTTAATTTTCTCATTGAGATGCTTTCTTACGGTATCATGTGTAAAAGGAGATGATTTGGGAAGTAAAAAGCAAAGTCCGAACCTGCTAATGGCTGCTAATCTCTCAATATTTTACTATATGGTCCCTTCCTATAAAGTAAATTTACTGAGGACAAGAGAACAGAATGCCAACAGAAGCTATAAACAAATTAAAGCTTCTTTTTTTAAAAAAAGTACAGGAACTGGTCTTTCCTTGCTTTCCTGAGCAGAGAAGGAAGTTTTTCAGATCTTCGATGTTCTTAGTGAAGCCAGGGTTTTCAAGGAACTCACCTGTGCAAAAGATATCTGCATACAACCTCTGTGGAAGTCTTTTGCTCACTAGACTTGCTTGTAGATCAACCCATTGGTCCACAGGCAGCTGTGCTCAATGAGCTCCTCTTTTTTGCATACGATACTGACTAGATTATAAAATCTGTAGCCCAATTGTTGGCAAATTGCTTTTGTAAAGGGCGAAATATTAAATATTTTGACTTTGTGGGCCATATAGCTTCTGTCACAACTGTTCAACTCTGTGAAGGCAGCCACAGATACTGTGTAAATGAACAAGTGTGCCTGTGTTCCAATAAAACTTTATTTACAAAAACAAATGGTGGGCCATATTTGAAGGCATAGTTTACCAACCCCTAGTTTAGTCCAAGAAAACCATGTTCTGCCCATGCATCCAAGTATACAAATATACACATACTCAGGGAAAACACATGTATTCAAACTCATGCAGATGTGAGCTGAGCTAGCCAACACAGAAATTCTTTTGCTTTCTAAAATTGGTTTCCTCTCCAAGCTGGTCAAACTGCAATGTTTAGATTCAGGCAGTTTTTGAACCATGTGGTTCTTTCTGGGCATTAAGATAGAAAGAAATGAAATAGGCTGTGTGACTGTGGTCAGAAAGAAAAAGGAGGTTTTCTTTCCCCTGTGCCCAAGAGAATTGGCACCATTATTTGTTTCTCTCTTAAAATGTCAATATGATTTAGAAATGCATGTTTAATCAGGAAATTAAGTTATCTTAGAAAGGAATTGCTAATGGATATACTGTCAGAATCCTTACTGCCATTATGAAATGGGATAGAACTGCTCCATTCAGCATTTTTTATACCCTCATTAGTCTCATCTACTAAGTCTTACAAATTTTTTTTTATTTTATTTTCTCCTCATTGCTAATTCTTTAAAAGGAATTAATACCCTGGCCAGATGTTCCTTTCTTATGTTATTTCTTCTGGGCAAAAAGGATTCAAAGGATAACAGTTTTCAGCTCTTTTTTTTTGCCCTTAAACTTCAAAAATAAAAGATGATATGGGTTTAATGATCATCAACAAATCAGAGGCATATTCTGATTCCACGAGGGGAAGAGACCCACAGAAGAGGCAATGTGTGGCAGGCAGGAAGTATTCGAAAGCTGTGCTGGAAACCACTTTCCTGCAATTGCAAAGGCCAGGTTAGGGGAATCTCCTGAGTCTTAGTGTTGATTTGTAACTGTCGCTTGGTCCTTTGGAATTCCATAGGAATCTCTCCACTAGAGAGCTTTCAGATAGGCACTTACTCAACTCAGTTACGCTTTGGCTACGTTTTCTAGAATCTAAATGGAAAATAATTCGTAGCTCAATTAACCCAGTGGTTGTCAAACCTGGTTGAGCATCAATGTCTTGCAAATGTCTTTATTTAAAAATTAAGATTTTCAGACTGTAAAGGGATTCTGATTAAGAAATTCAGGACAAGCCACTGAAATCTTTTTACAAACCTGGCCCATTTCTAAATCTGCTGCCTCCCATCCGTGGGGCCATCATTTGGAAAACACTGATTTAGTTTGCCCTCTCATAGAGATGAGGAAGTGTATTTTGAGAAGTTAGGTGAATTACCTAAGTTCGCACAGCCAGGAAATGTCAAAGCTGGGCTCTGGATCAGTAAATATTGACAGGACTACAGCTACTTCTCACTGTCGGGGCCCACAACAAACTCTGCTCATGAGGAATAACATACTTTTACCTGCACTTAGCAGCCTTCTCAGCACAGCGCTCAAAGTAGCCAGTACTGTTGAAGTGAGGTGTCACATAAGCTGAAACTTATTTGTTATTCCACGATAGAGCACTAGAGTTGTCACCCATACATTTTTTGAAACAGATGATCTGGTATTTATATTTCTATCCGGTAAAAAGGAAAACAATGAAAATTGTATTGATGTTTTTAAATTGTCTTGATTATGAATCATGGCCCTCTGAGAGTGGATTTCAATAGTTATGAAGCCTTAATGACTGGAAGAAGAGACAATAAGGCTATTTTAAAATTAACAATGTGTTTGTTCAGAGTTGTCCTATGGGGTGGAAGGAGGAATTTCTCTGTGGGAACAGAGCAGTTTTGAGGAGATCATTTCTGAGAATATTCAAGTTGGTGCACACATAGATTAAGAACATCTCGTGGTCTTTACTAGACTTTGGCAATACCAGACTTTGGGTGATACAATTCAAATCCTTTAGGCTAAGTTGTAAATAGTAATATAGAACCATGTCCTAAAGAAAATCGGTGAGTGTCTTTTTAGAGACTTTTAACAGCCAGTTAGTCTCCACAGAAGGCATTAATAAAGTATCTATAATCTGCATGAAATCATATATCATAATCATATATTCCAAAGAGTTTGGCATAGGTTGAATTTCAAGATCATGAAATGCGCCTTGTGAAATACAACAGCTTTTAAAAAGAATTGAATATTCGAATGAAAAAGCCCTCATGAGCTACCCAAGCCTCACAGCTGCTACTGATGACAATCTGTCCTCAGGGCCACGGTTCTGCCATCAGTGAAAAATTATCTTTAAGACACCCTCCAATATTTCCTTCATTTTAAGGCAACCTGATTCTTCACATTAAAAGTATGTAAATAAGTACAACTACCCTCAAAAAACCCTGTAAGTAAATAAACCAAATGCCTTTACATCATGAATGTGCCCTAGACTGTATGTTCATTAAGATTAGGAACTGTCATGTTCACCATTTTCTTCAGCAGTAACCCACATCCTTGGTATATAGTAGGAGCTCAAACATTTGATGAATGAATAAATATTTGTTGATTCAATAATTGGATCCCTTATAACTGAATTTTTTAAAAAAAATGCAGTTATGACTCTTTTTGCCAACAGCTTCTGCTTTTCTTTCCACATGTCTTCTTTAGTTTCCTAATATATTTTATGCTAATAATGACTTATTTAAACATGCAGTGCCCAGTGAATGATTGCAGCCATTCCATTGGGCACTTGTTATAAAGCATATTTGTCCTTTGGATAAAAGTAATCCCTTCAGATTACTGTTGGTCTCTTGCATATTTATTCATCTTAATAGGAAGGGAGTCCATGAGGGTGATAAGTAGTATGCTTAGGGAACTCTGGTCATTTCTAAACACTGAGCTTGATTTATCATTGACTACTAATACCTACCTGGCCTCAGCAGTCTCCTTGAAGAGCCTGACTTAACAACTGTCTGCCTCTGTCTTATAGCAACTGATTTGTATTTATGAGACACTGATTTTGACCAGCTGCCAGGTCCAGTATGGCTAAAGTCATTTTATCATTTGTTAGGGAGCCACAGGACTCTGGACCATATATTTGGCAGGTTTATTGGATTAAGGTTTAGGACAATATACCAGAGCAAATAAATGAGCACTTCATCCAATAGTCAGGGAAAATGCACACACACACACACTCACAGTCTAAGAGTTGTAGAAACATGCAGACATTGGGAGTTTAAAAGATGAAGACACCTTGGCCTAGAAATAGTGCCTGCACCTGATATATGAAATGTAGGAAAAGCATAAGCTTCATATTATAATAATTCTTCTAGAGCAAATTATTTTAGACTGTGAGAACAATTATATAAACATGTCTCTATTCCATTCATTTTTCTCCTTGCTATTTCCTTCCCACTTCTTTCTTTCCTTCCTTTCTTTCCCTTTCTTCTGAAAAATAAAACATATCTGTGTTTATTCTCCTAAACATAAGTACTCATTAAAGTGTGTTGGTGTCTGTGGTTTCTTTAATGGTGAATGCACTGTAAAATGCTTTGCTTTAATTGTGTGTCCATCATTTGAAGACAAGTGTAGTATATAGTGTCACGTGTGAAAATGGTCCAGCCTCTATCTATGACATTCATGACAGGTCCGTAGTTTATACCTTACCAATAGCTTGTCTAAATGTTCAGATAGATTAAAGGGTTATGACTTTATCATACAGTTCAACCCACCTAAATTCCCCGAAATATGTTAACCAGTCAGTACTAAAACTTTCCCATATCATTAACATAATAGGGTTAATGTGGGAAGAGGTATGGATCTTGGCTGCAGGGCTCATGATAGGATGCAAAAATGGGGTAACAGATCAAGCATTTATGGTCCCATTCATTTACCTGAAGTCCTGTTGTCAACAGAGTCCAGGTGCCAATGCCTATTTCCTCATTGTTACTCCATGAGTCAACATACATTTCCCATAACTTCATAAATCTTAAAGAGAGAGAGAGGGAATGTTTTGAAGTTCAAATGCCTCTTTTCCTTGGTCTGTGGCCTTATGGACAATAAATACATAAAATCATCTATTCACTTGTCAAGCATTTACTAAGTGCTTGTTGTGTTCCAAGAACTGTCCTAGGCCCTTGAGTGATATCAGAAAGTAAAATAGACAAATACACCTACTCTATGGGACTTGAACATTTTTACAAATCAGTATGGCCAGGGATATAAGACATCACTGACACTGCATTTCCAAGTTAATAGATGCTGTTATTTCATGGTTCTGTTTTTACACAATGACGAGTAGAGGTGATTAATAAAGGATAAAGTCTTCAAAATTATGACTGAAGATATCTTTTCAACTACTCATGGGTTTAATACTTAAACCCATGCTCATCTTGGGAAATCCCATTTTGAGGTATCAATCTGTTTTCATTTTTCAGGGTCCCTTAGTCTGATGTAAATAACTCTGGGAGGAATAGGTTCTTCAGATCACAATCAGATAATTCTCATTAATGCTGAGAGGTAAACAGGCTGAAAGCAAGAAGAACTGGGAGTACAAAGGAGGAAGGGCTTCCAGGAGAAGAAAAAACAGGCAGTCACTGCAGCCTCAGGAAGGGATCCAGAGGCCAGCTTGCATTCTTCTGAAGTTTCATCTAGAGTCAGACTAGATTTGCAATACTCGTTTTCAACTAGTACTTCAATACTATTGACAATGAAGATTTCTGTTTAAAAGCATGTTCTGGGCAGGCATGAACACAACATTTGTCTCCTTGTACATCTCCATCCAAGCTCTTGGGTGACTAGATGCATTGTCAATGAGCAACAGTAATATTTTGAAAGGGATTTTTTTTTTTTTCTGGCAGTGGTATCAACAGTGGACTTAAAATATTCAGTAAACCATGGTGTAAACAGATGTGGTGTCATCCAGGCTTTTTGTTTTATTTATAGAGCACAGGCAGAGTAGACTTAACATAATTTTTAAGGGAACTAAGAATTTCAGAATGGTAAATGAACCCTCGCTTCCACTTAAATTCACCAGGTGCATTGGCCCTTAACAAAAGCGTCAGCCTGTCCTTTGAAGCTTTGAAGCCAAGCATTAACTTCTCCTGCATAGGTTGGAAAATCCTAGATGTCATCTTCTTCCTATATGAGGCTGTTTCATCTGCATCCAAACTCTATTGTTTAGTGTAGCCACCCTCATCAATGACCTTAGCTAGATCTTCTAGGTAACTTGCTACAGCTTCTCCATCAGAATTTGCTGCTTCACCTTGCATAATTATGTTATGGAGATGGCTCCCTTTCTTAATTAACCAACCTCTACTAGCTTAAAACTTTTCTTCTGCAGTTTCCTCACCTCTCTCAGCCTTCACAGAATTGAAGAATTATGGCCTGGCTCTGGATTAGGTTTTGGCTTAAGGGAATGTAGCCAGTTTGATCTTCTATCCAGACCACTAAAACTTTCTCCATAACAGCAATAAGGCTGTTTCACTTTCTTATCATTTGTGGATTCACTGGAGTAGCACGTTTAATTTTCCACAAAAAGTTTCTTTTTGCATTCACAACCTGGCTAATGGTTGGTGCAAGAGGCCTAGCATTCAGCCTGTCTTAGCTTTCAACATGCCGTCTTCATTAAGCTTGATAATTTTTAGTCTTTGATTTAAAGTGAGAGACATGTGACTCTTCCTTTCACTTGAACACTCAGAGGTTATTTGGCCTAATTGCAGTATGTTTGTGTCTCAGAGAATAGAGAAGCCTGAGAAGAAGGAGAGAGATGGAGGAATGGCTGGTCATTGGAGCAGTCAGAACACAGACGATATTTATTGATTAAGTTCACCATCTTATATTGGTGTGGTTGTGGCACCCCAAAACAATTGCCATAGTAACATCAAAGGTCACTGATTATAAATCACCATAACAGATATACTAGTGGTGAAAAGGTTAAAATATTATGAGCATTACCAAAATGTGACACAGAGACATAAAGTGAGCGCATGCTGTTGGAAAAATGGCGCCGTGAGACTTGTTTGACATAGGGTTGTTACAAATCTTCAATTAGGAAAAAACTCAATATCTGCAAAATGCAATAAAGATATGCACAATAAAATGAAGTAATCAATGTTATTTTTGCTATGAGTTTAAGGAATAAACTCATTATAGAAATTAGATAATGAACTAACTTGGTCCCATTGGGCAACACATTAACAATCATGTCTCACAGCGAATCATTTTTGTAGGTTGTTAATCTTATTCATTTTATTTATTTATTTATTTTTTTGTCTTGTTTTAAAGCCTTTATCAGGATTTGGTTAAGGAAACAAAGCCTCTATAAAGGCCAGAAATGGCCTTTGATGTTACTATTGCAATTGTTTTGGGGTGTCACAAACACACCAATATAAGATGGTGAACTTAATGAATGGCCTTCTGTTTTGTGCTGTGATAACAGAACACCACAAACAAAGTTCTCCTTTTTAAGATTCACAGATTGCCCATGGGGAACCCCAGACTAGAAGTTTTCATTGTTCAGTCCATCTGGATAATTTATAATAAACAGAAATGTATTGGCTCACAGCTCTGGAGGCTGGAAAGTTTAAGAATGAGGACCAGCATCCTTTGAAGGCCATCTTACTGTGTCATTCCATCGTGGAAGTGCAAAAAGAAGGGAGAGAGAGAGAATCCTCTCCACTTCACAATAATGAATCCGCTCTATTCCACAATAGCAGCATTAATTTATTATGTAGTTTATTCTGAGGCAGAGTTCTCATAATCCTATCACCTCTTAAAGGTTCTACCTCTTAGTACCATTACAATGGAAATTAAACTTTAACATGAGTTTGCTAGGGGACACACATTTAAACTATAATTAGAGGTGTTAGAGAACAGAGAAATGTTCACTAACCACTTTACCAGAAGCACTGTTTGAAGCTGGCAGAGAAATCCACGAAACCATACAATGAATGGGACCCGTATGAAGAGGAAAATAGCAAGAATTATGGAAACTGCAATCTCTGGAGTAGCAGTTGTTGCTATATAACCACAGCCTTCTGGGGTCTTACCTCATGACATCAACTGAGGCACTATGTGTCAGCAGAATCATCAGCCAGGAAAATGAGCTACATGAAGACAGTGAGGACAAGCTGGAACCTCTAAAAACCCCCTTCTATTTGCTCATCACCAGGTCTGATCCCACAACCTTCTGAGAGTAATGGCTTCTGCTTCACTCCCATCTTCCAAACTTCTCAGAAGATCCTTTTAGCTAACTGTATGTCAAAACCTTATAGAGAAGGGGATTGTGGTATAATCCTACCACCAATTATCTAGTTAAAACATAGTAGCTTTAATTGCAGGAGGAGGGTGGGACAAGTGTTTCTTTTTTCTTCATTTTATAATACTTACATTTTTTCTCTGCTCCCAGAACTGTTTGAAAAATAGTATGTAAATCACTGCTGAGTCTACCTTTTAAGAATGTAAATCATTTTCCTTAGCTTTAAAATAATTTAAGTATAAACTAAGTTTAAATATACATTAAAAATAGATAATTATGTGCAAACTAGACTTTCTTCATGACTTCTGCATTTTAGTAACTCAACTGATGGTGTAGAGGTAATCTAATACTGTTCATTAGGAAATTTGAGCCTCTGTCCTATTTGTTCCATACTTGTCATGTGAGCTGGTAGACCACGGTTTTCTCTCCATCAATAGTCCACAAGCTTTTTTGATAAAGGGATAATATCTAAAAAATTATTATTCTTCCACATGAATATAGTGATACTCTTTACAATCATTAATTGAGAAATTTGATAACCACTAAAACCTAATATGAGTTGAGTATTCTGTTTGATTAATTTATTTTGCATTGATTTCAAAAGTATCTTCATGCCTTTGAGAGTCAAAAAAAAGAGTACATTAAAATATGCAAAAAAAAGGTTCTTATTTAGCCTATCATCTAAATGGAAATAGGAAGTCAAAGTTCTCTTTTTTAAGATTCATAGATTGCTCTCCTGCAGGACCCCAAACTAGAAGTGTTCATTGTTTGGGCCATCTGCAGGAGTTAGAAATGTCTCACCTGGTGGGAGAGACCACATCTCTGTGTCTGAGAAATCCATTTTATTGCCACCTCTCACAACAGCTGCCATCACTCCAGAGTTTCTGTGGGTCATTTCTGTTCATGTTCTTGGATGCAGAATGCATCCTGGCCAATCTCGCTTTCTTCCTTCCATCAAAACACAGGGGAAACATCTTCTGATTCTTTAATATGCCCATATCAAAAAAGATCAGATTTTCAACATATCCTGAGAGGTAAAATAGAGTGCCAGAGATACAGAGAAAAGAGGATGAGGCCTGGGACTTGGAAACACACAACTTCTATTTTAGGTCATTTAGAAAGATTTTTTGATTATAAGAGTTGATGGTGGACAGATGTGTCTTTCTAGTTCTGAGCTTTTAAAAGAACATTTAAATATCTGGTGAGAGTTCAGGAAATCCACATCTATCATTATGCAAGCAGGGATTTAAGAAAAGTATTTTTTCCTTTTTCTCAAGGGTAAGGGAATGGATGAATGAGAAAGCATTTATTAAGTGCTTTGGAGTAAAGGTGCTACACACAATACACACACTTCATCAGGCATTAAAATGCAACACTGCAACTTAAAAAAAAAAAAAGTAACTCTACAATTGCCCATTCAGGACCACACTAGCTTAACTAAGACAATGAATGATGCATTTCCCCCGATGCATCTTTATGAGCATATGAGTAGTTTCAACTGAAAGATTGATTTTTGCTTTGGCTAAATTTCCTCCCCATAGTTAGCCTGTGTATTTTCTCCTCTTTACAAATCCAGAAGGGTATATTGGGGATTTCGTGCACAAGCAATTATTTTAGCACTGAATTCTCAAAACTCTGGTCACACAAAACCTGTGATAGAAAGCCTCAGGTTCCCATCCCAGATATTCCAGTTTTTAGCCACATAAGTTTGGATTTCATTTCTGAACCTTAGCGCTTCTGTTGTCAAATCCCCTATTCTGTCTCCCTTAGAAGTGCACTGTGACAACTAGTCGCACGAGGTGATGAATATAACAGTGCTCTAAGAGCTGAGAAAAGCTGTACAAAGTAAGATACCGTATATTATTATTCATATTGCTTGTCTCTTACTGAGCAGTCCGGGGAACCAGCAATGTTCCAAGAGATTAAGATCTCAACTTTGCATCTCAATGAAAAACAGCACTTCCAGGACAGGAGACTCTCCTTGGGGGGAAATGCCTTCTGCTTAATCATCAACAACACTGCTTCCTCCACTGAGAGCTATATCTGATGATGAATCACCCTAGAAATGATCTAGCCTCACCCCTTGCTAGGCTGAGGAAATCTGAACTTGTCACAGCATTTGTCTTCAGGGAAGAAAAAAAAAAAAAATTGAGATACACAGAAAAATTAACTTTGTCCAATATAGATTTGCATATTTTATCTTCTATTTTTCTCTATTCAAAGTTGCTCATCCTAGTTTTTTTCATGCCTCCTCTTTTTATGTAGTAATAAATAACTTTCATTTACACATTTGTTCATTCATCCCACAGACATTGGCTAGGGACCAACTATGTAGTCAGCACTGAGTTAGGCGCTGGGAATACAATGGTGCACACGACGGAAGTGACTTCTTTCCTCATAAATATCATAATCTAGAGTCAGGCGTACATAGATATAAGAAAAAAAGAGGCAGGAATTGCCCTAGAATATGCACACTTGGACCTAAGAAAGAGAATATTTGAACAAAAAATTAATGCTCTACAATTAATCTCCATTCACTCTACTACTAGGTTGAGAGCTTCTAATCCAGTTTTAGAGGATTGACATAGGCTTCTTAAAGGTAGTAAGATCTAAATTGAGTCAGGAAAGGAAAATTAGGATTTAATCCAGAGACTCCATCCCTATTTTCCTTATATTATCACATCTATGACCTCATCTTCTCTTTTTGAAGGTACTTCCTCTTCTCTCCTCTTTATCCCCGTAGAATAGTACTTTCTCTAAGGTTAATCCACCACTTTTATTTGGCCATAAACAACTGGTATTGTAAAACACCATAATATTGATACTTTTGAGAGTTTTTTGTTTTTTTTTTTTTAGTACCCATTGGTTGTAAGCCTCAGTTGAAATGGTTTCGTCGTGTCTGAATTATTTGAGGAGAAAATTGATAATGTTGCAAAGAGAAATAGTTAAGGAAACTCTACAATATGTGTCTCTCATACCCTTCTGTTGCTTTTTCCATCTCAATGAAACATTTCTGAATAACCTTCCCTAGGACCCTCTGAGCCAGTGCATTTTCAACTGTACTTTCACTATTGACTCCCAAGAGGTGTTTTGAAGCATTCCAAAAATGTTAGCTTGAACTTCATTAAGAATATTTAACTATCTTAAGACATACATTAAAAATAAAACATATATTTTAACATATTGATGATATGTACTGCCACACCAGTTGTTGGTGCAGCCAGATAAACTTAGCTTTGTGAAAACCTCACAGGAATGTCTCTTCTGCTAGACTGCAGGCTCTTTAAAAGCTTTTGTCATTTACAACAACTTATAATTCTAATTTTCTCAATTGTGTAGAAACAAAATGTATAGATACATTAAATGCTAAAGCTTGTCGTCTGTGACATTCATTTTCTAAAATTTTACTTATTATTTTAAATGACTTTGTGATACCTAATTGTTATAAATGTGAACTTCCATGATAGAAAACATGATTTTATACATTGGAGTTCTGTAATAAGATTTTTGCTTTGGAAAGAAGATCTCTTTGCTAACTATGTTTAAAAACTGTTGATTTAAGCTCTTGTCTTGCTTTATTCCTCATGCACAATTATGATAACTTAGCAGAATTGGAAGCTTCACCTTATAAAAACAATTCAAGTGAGAATGAGCTGCTGTGATGATAATGGTACCAAAACAGATATATAGAGCAATGGAACAGAACAGAGGCCTCAGAAATAATGCCACACATCTACAACTATCTGATCTTTAACAAACCTGACAAGAACAAGCAATGGGGAAAGGATTCCCTGTTTAATAAATGGTGTCGGGAAAACTGGCTAGTCATATACAGAAAACTGAAACTGGATGCCTTCCTTACACTTTATATAAAAATTAATTCAAGATGAATTAAAGACTTAAATGTGAGACCTAAAACCATAAAAAGCCTAGAAGAAAACCTAGGCAATAGCATTCAGAACATAGGCATGGGCAAAGACTTCATGACTAAAACACCAAAAGCAATGGCAACGAAAGTCAAAATTGACAAATGGGATCTAATCAAACTAAAGAGCTTCTGCATAGAAAAACAAACAAACAAAAAAACAAACTATCATCAGAGTGGACAGGCAACCTACAGAATGGGAGAAATTCTTTGCAATCTAGCCATCTGATAAAGGGCTAATATCCAGAATCTACAGAGAACTTAAACAAATTTACAAGAAATAAACAAACAACTGCATCAAAAAGTGGGTGAAGGATATGAACGGACACTTCTGAAAAGAAGACATTTATGCGACCAAGAAACATATGAAAAAAAGCTCATCATCACTGGTTATTAGAGAAATGCAAATCAAAACTACAATGAGATACCATCTCACATCAGCTAGAATGGATATCATTAAAAAGTCAGAAAACAACAGATGCTGGAGAGGATGTGGAAAAATAGGAGCACTTTTACATTGTTGGTGAGAGTGTAAATAGGTCACACATTGTGGCTAGACTAGTGTGTGATCCTCAAGATACTAGAACCATGAAAACCTTTGACCAGTATCTCATTACTGGGTATATACCCAAGGATTACAAATCATGCTGCTATAAGACACATGCACACGTAGTTTTTATGGCACTCTTCACAATAGTAAAGACTTGGAACCAATCCCAATGGTCCATCAATGATAGGACTGCATTAAGAAAATGTGGCACAGTATACACCATGGAATACTATGCAGCCATAACAAAAGGAGTGAGTTCTTTCCTTGCAGGGACATGGATGAAGCTGGCAACTCATCCATTCTCAGCAAACTAACACAGGAATGGAAAACCAAACACCATATATTCTAACTCATGAGTGGGAGTTGAACAATGAGAACACATGGACACAGGAAATGGAACGTCACACACCAGGGGCTGTTGGGGGATGGGGGAGGTAGGGGAGGGATAGCATTAGGAGAAATACGTAATGTAGATGATGGGTTGATGGGTGCAGCAAACCACCATGACATGTGTATACCTGTGTAACAAACCTGCACATTCTGCACATGTATACCAGAACTTAGAGTATAATAATAATAAAAAAAACATAGGAGATAGAAAAAAAAAGAAGAATGAGCTGCTGTGGTGAATCACATAGAGTGATTTTACGTCCCAATGCTCCTCACAGAAGCAGCAATATTTTTGTTTTTAAGGGTGATTGATGTCTGCTGCTGTCTGGTCTTTTCTCTCTACTTCAAAATTATACATATACATATATAAAATTATATATATAATGTATCTATGTATTTATAGAGGCATATGTGCACATATGTACATGTGTGTATATATGCATACATATATACATGTGTGTACATATGTATAAACGTCTACACATATATACAACTGCATATATATGTGGAGACATGTGTGTATACACATGTATGTATATATGATTACATATATGTGTACACACATTTACATATATGTGTATATATACACGGACATGCATATACCAACACATCTATACATATGTGTAATTATATATATATATATCTACACACTATATATATATATTTTTATATGTATATATTTTTTGACAGTCCTTGTGATTTAAGAAAATGTACCAATAGTGTAATACTATCCTCACTCCTTTCAGGCTCACGCGTTCCAACTGGAACCCTATGTTTCACAATTTATAGAAAAATAATACCACCAAGCAATTGAGAGGGTCAATATTATCTCTGATAATAAAGTTTAAAGATGGCATGGGAGAAAAAAATTGTATGTTTTGATGTAAAATCACAGAAGCTTGAGATTTTACCTTTAATGAGGGAAGAATGGAAAGGTAAAAGATGGAGAGGGAACTAACTGGTGTCACTAATAGTTGTAAGAGTTTGTAATCCTTTCTGCTGGCCAGAATACATATATGACAGCTTCAGCTCCAGCAGCCATCTTGGACTCTGAGTGGAACTTGGAGATAGACTGTACATACTTAGAATGATAAAGCAAAAAGACTAAAAGGGGTTGGGTTCTTGATGGCCATGGGACTTCCCTCCTAACATTGGATTGTCTGCTTCTGGATTTACTATACGTGAGGGAAAAAATCAACTCTTAATGGTTTAAGCCACTGCTATTTTGGGTTTTCTGTTTCATGCCACCAAATCCAAGACTAATACCTTCCAGTGGTAGTATCTGTATTTCAACAGGCACTGAAAATTTAACCTGAAAAATGAAACTCTGTCCCTAAGTTTCCGACAAAACCCAGCAGCAGGATTTTGAGATCTTAGATCTTCTTTGGGATTTTGAGATCCTTGTTGGGATGCATCCCTAATATGTATAAAAATAAGAACGGTATTTTGTAATTACCTTCTACTGAGCAACTCTGCTATGTTAATCAATCTATAAAATAACATTAAAATGCTAAAAAAATAGTCGTAAGAGTTTGTCACATAACAACACTTGATGCATAATTAGTCAAGGTAACTGGTTGTTCTACATAGAAAATTTGAATTTTTCCTTCTTTCTGCCTTGTCATGTCCATGCTTTTTCATTTTTGTGTTTTAGTACTGTCTGGTATCCACGTCTGTAACTACAACCTGTGTTCACTTTTTTAGACATTAGTTCAACTTACTCTCATCCAAACCAAACCTATTTTGTGCTCAGATCTCTCAGAGTTGATGGGTTGATACCAATTTTGTCCTTTGAAAATAGGTAAATACTTTTTCTTCTTATAAGAAAGTTGCAATATTTCCATTTTAATTCAAAGGAATCACATGTGTTTTAGTTTTGACTTTCACTGTCATTGATTTAAATGTTAAAGTCGTTGACTGTTACCATAACTGATCAGAGGAGAGTTACTCTAAAGTGTAGGCAACTTTGGAGACAATTTGGGGATAGAGTCATTTTTCATAGTATATTTTAAAAGTACTTCTTGTTGTTTCTCTTTTTTTTTTTTTTTTTGAGATGGAGTCTTGCTCTGTTGCCCAGGATGGAGTGCCTTGACTTGATCTCAGCTCACTGCAGCCTCTGCCTTTCAGATTCAAGCAATTCTCCCACCTAGGCCTCCCGAGTAACTGGGATTACAGGCACCCACCACCACACCCTGCTAATTTTTATATTTTTAGTAGAGATGGTGTTTCACCATGTTGGACAGACTGGTCTTGAACTCCTGACCTCAGGTGATCTGCCCGCCTCGGACTCCCAAAGTGCTGGAATTACAGACATGAACCATCACACCTGGCCCTTGTTGTTTCTTAACTCCCGTATAGGCACCAGCTGAAAAAATTCTGCTCTGTTGCATTACCATAGCTGGGATGTCTCCAACTATGTCCAATAAATGTACACAAATTTTCATAGCAACAAATGTCAATATTTATTAACAGAGATAGCTATTATCAGAAAGGAAGTGGGAGTCAAACTTTACCTCAAAAAATTCTCTTCATATTCTTCAATTATGAAGTGACCATTGGAACATTTTGTGAATTGTCAGATTGTTGGGAAAACGAATCAATGTATTTTTCATTCTATTCTTAAATGTCTTAATTTAAGTATTTATTTCCAAAACTGTTATTTAAGTATGGCTAGGAATTGGAGGTTCATAAAATGTCCTTTGCCCCTCAATACACCATGGTACAGAAGATATTATTGTTTGTTGTCATACCATCTCATCAGAACAAAACTTTTTTGCTCAGTTTGGCGGCAGGCAATAGACATGCAGATACAGTGCCGTAATCTATGATCTAATCACTAACTCTGCTCCAGATTATAGTGTCATTGACTTTGGAGAAGCCTTTATATTTTGTTACAAAACATTTCCAGCCATCTGAGGCAAGGACCTTTTCTACTTGATCAAAATGGAGGTTTTGATTAAATTAGTAAATTAGTAGAATTTACCTGGATATCCCCTGAGAGAAGTCCTGCAGTAAACAAAGATAATAACCTAATACGACATTCAGACAAAACCATTTAATTATGTTCAAGTGCTATTTCTTGAACTTAATTCACAAGGAGTCTACTTTTCTGTCAAATACCTATTAACATTCCAACAACTAGTCTTCCAAGGAACATACACACTTTCAAAAAACATTGGCATAGTGTTCATATAGCACACCCAGGCAACGATCATCCAAGGAATAATCCAAGCCAAACAATGAGGGAGAAAAAGCTAAAACTTTTCGCTGTAGGGTAGTTGAATTCTCAATTCATAATGCAGTAACAATAACAACTAAAAAAGATGTTGTTAAGTAAAATTGTATTTAAGTAAAAACTGAACATTCTTGTTTAATAACATTCTTGTTTAACTCTTGTTTAAATAACCATAAACACAAAATTTTAAAATTTTGTCTTTTCAAGGAGCCATGTTGGAGTAGCCTACCTGTATTATAACATTTAATACAGATTCATTCTAATGATGATCCAATGGTTTGAAAATTTTTAGTTCCCTCCTTTCAGAATGCTATGCTTCTAATGAGCAGGAAAAATCTGGAGAGATGCTGCATTATTATGTTCTATTGATTTAGATTCCATTTTTTCTGGCAACATGAACATATTCAAATAATTGAAAAATTCAGGGTTTACTTTAATTCACTTAGCACTAAAGACATTTCCCAGTTTTTGGAATGTGAGGACAATAACTGCAGTAGGCTTCTCCAACACTGTCAATTTCTTATGAATTGGTAAAAAAAAAAAAAAGGCTGACTCTATGATCTAATTAAATAAAATGGGCAACTGCTTTGTAATTCTGGGCTGAGATTTTGATGACATATGAGGACGCATATATAAGTAAATTTTTTAAAAGTATTTAAGAAGGAATGTAAAGTCTGCTTTCCTCCAATAATTTGTGTTTTACTCTAGATATTCACTCTTGTAAATAAATGAAAATATTTACATACTCCTAGGACATAGTGAATACTCAATAAACATGAAGTATTATTATTATCATTCATTGTTATCAGACACTTACTGGATTTAAAAAAAAAACAAAAAACAAAAACACACCTGAGTGGCTATGTAAAACAATTGAATCTGTAACTTTTTCTTGAGATGGGGCCTTGCTCTATTGCTCAAGCTGGAGTACAGTGGCAAGATCATTGTTCAGTACAGCCTTGACCTCCTTGTCTTAAGGGATCCTCATGCCACAGCCTCCAGAGTAGCTGGGACCACAGGCACATGCCACCACACCCAGCTAATTTTTTTTTTTTTATTTTTTGTAGAGACGGTGGTCTTGCTATGTTGCACTGGCTGGTCTCAAACTCCTGGGCTCAAGTGATCCCCGCAACCTGGTTTCCCAAAGTGTTGGGATTACAGGTATGAGCCACTGCACCCTGCATAATTTGTAACTTTTTGATCTGAATGTTAAACTTTTTGAACCCCAGAGCTCTCCTGTGGGCACCACATATTAATTGAATTAAATGTATTGATCACTGGACCTGTGCTTTGGGGAAGTAGCTACCATTGGTCTCTTATGTGTTCTCTAGATCCTTCAGCTCTGTTGCCTGGAACCAACCTGTTGATGAATAAAACTTATTCTCTCTAAATGAAAGTGTTGTTCAAAACACCTGGAGTGGTCCATACCAATTACACATGACATGAGTCCTCTACTCATAGCTTCCTCTCATCACTCCACATGTGATTGCTTTGTGTCAATGAACTTTAGTGTACTTCAATTTCCTAGCGATCAATATTGATACAAAACAGTCTAACAACGTAATGACTGTTTGTTATGAAAGTCAATCAAAGGAGCAGAGATGTAGAATGTACTCCCTGAGTGACAAGTTATTCTGACAGGAGGATATTTCCGTGTTTAACAATCCATCTCTGCCTCATTCAGGAAGTTGATCTCCCTGCCGAAGGTGTTGCTGAAATATTGAATGGAAAAATGCGCAAAGTGAAGATGGCGCCTCCCTATAGTACGAAATACGGAAACACACGATCAGATATCTGTGAAGTGACTGAAATGTATTTTCCTTCACTCTGTCTTATATAAATGTCCCCCTCTGAAACCATTTTATAAATAAGAATAAAATTGCTCTTAGATTCTTCTAGAACATTTGAACCTAACTTTTTTGAAATAAGTCCCATGAAAGGAAATGGGAAAACAGCATTCCAATAGCAATATATGAGCCCTAAGAGGACAATTCAAATATAAGAAATGTGTGGGAGAATTAAATATCCTTTTTTAAAAAATTAAAAACTGCTTGAATTCAGAAATAGATACTAAAAGAAATAAGGTAGATAAAATGTTAGGATTTATATTAAAAAAATAAAGCCAACCCAAATCAAGATTATTTTACCGTCTAATATTTTGTCATGGATGCTATTCCTTCTAATATAAAATGTTTAAAACAAATTATTTTCTGGGCTTGTAATAAATTCTTCTGTGGTGTGTTTAATATTTATTATAGACTACCTTGAATAAATGAATCTCACCAAAATCTCAAGTCAGGATAAAAATGAGCTGCTTTAAGAATATAACCTCCAGGGAAGCGTAAGAAGCAACTTTTATAAATATTGTGAAGATTTGATGTTTGGATGATGGTTTTCTTTTTTGTATTCACTGAGTAACACAGCTTTGCACAAATATTCTTAGAAATTCCCACGCAGCTGCTGGGGAAAATATTCCCTTTCTATCGAAGTAAGAATATACAGAAATGGCATGCTCCTTTATTAAACTAGGCTTCACACACGCTTTTCCACGTTTCCCCACTCATCCCTAAATCACAATAATGTTTTAGTTAAAAGTCTTATCTTTACCATATGAAAGATTTATCAGACAAGGAGACAACCATAAAGATCGGCATGGTCAATGTAGTTAGAGGCTAGAAGAATTCGGGGTGACAGTTGATAATGTTCTCAATAAAACTATAGGTTACATTAAAATCTTGTCATGTAGAATCGAATCATGTGAAAAACGCAAGATTCAGTTTGAAAACCATAATAATTTTAGCACCAGCCTCCTAATTTGGAATTTTCTATTAATTCTTCTAATCGCTTTTCTCTTTTCTTCTTTGATATCAAGAGTTAAAGCTGAGATTTCTCTTCAGTTTCGGCTTGAGCTGAACCAGGAAGCGAGGGATGAAAGAGGAGTCTATGCTGTTTACTACCTTTTTCTAACAAAGCCTTTGAAAACACCTTTCCTATTTGGCTCCCTGGTTAAATACTTACTCGGGGCCAAAGCACACACCTGCTGACTTATTTCTCTAATTCACATTATAGCATTCTCAACAATTCTGCAGCCTTCCTGCTTGCCCTTAAAGTCCTGCTCCAGGTTATTTGCTCTGACTCTGTTTTCTCAGCATGCTTAATAGGACACGCACAGATGCTATCAACGGCCTTATTTAATCCTTTGCTGGTGCTATGCAATTCGAAAAAAAAAAAAAGTATTGTACACAACTTGAAACCAAATTAAATTTGCCCTTCAGTTTGTAAAAGCCCTGAAGATTCTGAGATAGAAAGTTCGAGCAAAAGTGAGAGTCTCTAACTTTTATGTCGTATCTTATGAACTATTGGAGGAAGGCAAGTTAAAGCTCTCCCAGTTTGGTCTCCACAGAATAAGTAGGAGAAAATTCTGTCTCCCCACCTACATTTGATTCATTCCTTTGTCTCTCTGACGTCTCTAAGCACCTCTGGAGAAGAGAAATTAGCAGGAAACGCTGGCAGTCTGATCACTTGTGTGTGGACCTGAGGTTATTGTGAGTATTCTGAATGTGAACTGCTGTTGTTAGCACTGCACATACCTTACGGAAGAGGCCAGGGAGGTGTAGAAAGACTTTGTTTTTTTTTTCTTTTTTTTTTTTTGAGACGGAGTCTCGCTCTGTCGCCCAGGCTGGAGTGCAGTGGTGCCATCTGGGCTCACTGCAAGCTCCGCCTCCCGGGTTCATGTCATTATTCTCCTGCCTCAGCCTCCCGAGTAGCTGGTACTACAGGCACCGGCCAATTTTTTTGTCTTTTTTCAGTAGAGACAGGATTTCACCGTGTTAGCCAGGATGGTCTCGATCTCCTGACCTCGTGATCCGCCCACCTACGCCTCCCAAAAATGCTGGGATTACAGGCGTGAGCCACCGTGCCCAGCCTCCTTTTGCCAGAAATACAGATTTCTTGCACCATCTTCTCTGACAGAAAAAAGGAAAAAAAAAAAAAAAAAAAAAAAGGTCCCTCTAGCTGATTCCGATTGCAGAAAAGTAGGAAAAGCAATACCCATGAGTACCTATATAACCATGACCTAGATTTACCACCAAATGGTAAATCTATATATGTGCCTATATTTCTGAATTATTTGTGCCAGTTACACACATAAACTTCACCCAAAACACTTCTCCCACGCATCATCAAAGAACATTCTTCTGTATAACCATATTCCCCCCAAATTGTACATAGACATAATAATATTATTTAACATACATATTCCACATTCAGATTTCCCCAATTTGTCTCATATTTTTTCTGATTTGGGATCCATTCAAGAATTATGGATTGCATTTAATTGACATATCTTCTCTTATCTTTCATGACACTGAACATTTTCAGGAACCTTGGCAAACTGTCAGGTAAAGCAATCTATAATCTGTGTTCGTCCATTCGTTTCCTTGGTATTAGGTTTAATATTTTTCCATGGATACAACATAAATGATGTTGTGTTCTTCCCATTTCGTCGACTTAGGAACCACAGGCTACCAGTTGTGCTATTATTGATGATGCTAATTTGAGTCACTTGGTTGAGGTAATCAATGTCTGCCAGATCTTTTCATTGTAAAAGAGGCATTTTTTTCTTTGTAATTAGTAAGTAATCTGTAGGGTGATACTATGAGACCATATGAATATTGTTCTCTAACGACAATGTGCTCAGTAGTTTCACCATCCAGTGATGACCTTTGTCTTAGGTAATTATTACATTAAGATGGCCATTTTCCAGTTTTGTCATTCCCCCTAAACTCACAAGCTGGTATTCTTCTGTAAAAATAATATCCTTTTTTCTCTCTTCTTTTCTTCTTCTTGAGTAGCACTATGGGTAGAGGAATGTTTCTTAATTCAATAAAATGTAACATTTAGTATATATAAAATGTATGACTATATAAAAAGATGACTTTTATTTATTAAAATTATTAATTCTGAAACTCATACCTAGACTCATTTTGGATTCTTTTAAAATCAGTGTTCTCAACCAATACAGAACTCCTGAAATATTTATTTCATGCTTATATAGTTGCAAGGTTTTCAAAACAGACATGAAGAGAAATGAGATCTTTGTTTCTTGGAACTCAATATACTAATCAGATGGCCAGTGGTTATGGGAATTTTCACTTATGGAGAAAACAGAACCAAGCATAGAATTTGGCAATTTAGACCATGACAGTCCTTTGCAATTGCAAAAAGCCCCAAAAGTCTTCCATATTGAGAAGTAGAGTTCTCTGGAAAGATAAAAATAAGAAACTGATTAACTGAAATGAAAACAGAAAAAAATCCAAAGAACCAGCCAACACACTAATAAAAGAAACCCAGAAGCAATCAAAAAGCATAATTTGACTTGTATAGGCTTATAAGAGTGCTGATGGTGAACGGTACATTTTTAATAAGAAAACCAGATGTGACATACATTTTATCCAATTTCTCCTTTTTTTTCTTGGCCTGCTGCAATTGCATAGTTCCAAAACCAAACTGCTATTTCAAGATGGCAGTCTTCTTCCACATAATTTTAGGTAACTTTTAAAGGAGTGAAAAAACAAATGGGGGTTACTTTTCTAAATTACAGAATTTAGAATATTTTCACTGAAAAAGTTCATCTTATTCTTAGAGCTCCAATCTATTTTTTAAAAAATGCCCCTTGCTTAAAAAGAAGACAAAGTTCAAAGTTCCTTAGTTTACTTGTTTGCTGCAATTCTTCATTTCCTAAAAATTATTCTATCATTTTTCGACTGTGAAATAGTATTAGAAATGTTATGTGTACAAGGCTTGTTTTTAAAAAAAAAAAAAGGAGTGCCAGAAGGAGAAAAAGAAAGAGTGAGAGAGAGAAAAAGAGAGAAGAGATTGAGATAAGAGAGAAGGAAGGAAGGAAGGAAGGAAGGGAAGGGAAGGAAGGAAGGAAGGAAGAAGGAAGGAAGGAAGGAAGATGAGGGAGAGAGGGAGGAGAGAGGGATGGAGGGAGGGGAGGGGAGGGAGAAGGAATCCTTTGTTTGTTTCAGGGTACCAACAAAGTCAAGTTAAATTGATAAACACCTTGCTGGATGGGTTCAAGTTATTGCAGGTAGAATGCAAAGCAGGGGTATATTCAAGACGGAAACTGAATTTCCTGGAGTGTGTTACTGTTTCCATATTGGGGAAGTGGTATAAATAGTTTATGAAAGAGAGGGAAGGAGATAAAGTAAGCAAGAGAGCTTCAATATGTCAAGGGCATACAGAGATGGGAGAGTTCTAGAGTACTAAATGAGTATCATCCAAAGAAGAAACTAACATAAGAGGTTAGAAAAGAAAAACAAAAGATAACAATTTTAAATTACCAAGAATTGAAAGCAGAATAATTTGAGGCAGTAATAATAACAAATGTAATTTATTGGATTTGAATCATCCTCCAGCACTTCACATAGTTATCTCTTTTAATCCCAACACCAGCCTTGCAAAACAGGTGTTATTATTCCCATTTTACAGATTAGGAATCTGAGGTTCACAGACATTCGCTTATGTGCCTAAGTTTCTACATGAGGAATGTGAGGTTCCCAAAATATACTTCCCTCACTGAGGAACATTCCCCTGGTGAATGATGATGCTGGGTGTCTGATTCCAGTACATGCCCTCATCCAAGCCAAGCTGCATCAACCCACTTAACAGTGTGGGTGGATGGCTGATTAGTGGTGTTCAACCTAGAAATAAAGCTAAGGAGAAGAATAGAACTTCATAAGGTCCACAGCCAAACAGCACAGGCCCACATTGCATGGCTATTAATGTGCTTAGCTGGCTTCCTGAGGGAATGCAGGCTGCTATGTCCAGAAATGAGGCCCCAAAACACGATCTCTAAAATTGCATAATATAGGTGTATCACCTTATAAACAGCTAAAATGAAATGTAGTGTTCAAATTGAATTACTATGAGCCATATATTATCTATCCGGTCTCCTTTTGAAAGATGGTTTGACATTGCATGTTCTGATTACTAGTTCTCTTCCTGGGTAAAACTGTGGTGCCCTTGTTTAAACAAATAGCAGTGAATGCCATGAACTCACGGAAATGTTTGCAGTGAATTAGGGTTTAGGATTGTTCTTTGCATTGGTCCCATTCCAGGAAGTAACTGACTCATTTTATAATGGAACCGTCCTAAAAGGATAAATCAGGGTGACCCACTTGGAGTCTTTTAAAACAATGGCTACATCTACATTTCTAAAAAGAAAAACAACTTGGAACGTCCCAAATCAGAACCATGCCCAGAAACAAAAAGATCTGCCTCAGAAAAGAGGGTGAGTCTGGGGAGGCATTTCATACCCTGTCATGTCAAGCTGATGATAATTGGTTTTACCTGGCACTCCCAGCAAAGCCATATCATTCATTACCTTGTCAGAATAAATCTACCTGCCGTGTCACAGGTTTGATTAAGAAGCCCTTACAATTTTGTGATAGTACCTTAACCTGAATTTGTGTACACTTCTTAAAAATGAATGCTTTCAGATTACATGCTGCTGGGACTGGCTGTTCTTATTGTAAACAGTAGTCTTACAAACTTAGGCTGGCATCAAAACCGCCCTTGTGTGCTACTGAGATGTCTTCAATTTAATCCCAGAGGTTTAATATCATTGCCCACAGGAGAAATAAGGTACCTAGAATTGCTAGCAGAGTGAGTACCGTTTTAGTCATGCCCTGTCACTGTTATGGCAGATTTTTAAAATTTAACTCTTCTTTTCTTTCTCTCTCTTTCTCCTTTTTTTTTTTATTTTTAATTTTTTAAGGCTTCAGCATGTGTCATATCAAGGCTTCAGAATGCTTTGCTCCACATGGCAATGGAAGTGTTTACCAAGTTTGAGTTGTTTGTGCCCATAAAATGCAGTAGAAATCTGAACTCTGCCTCATTTTCAGAGCATGGCTACCAACTGGCCTCTGTAGGAGCCCATGTGGTTGGAAAGGAATACTAAAGTTATTTGGACTTGAAAAATTCTGGAAAAGGTTTTAACTACGCCAGAGGGTGGGCAGTTTGTTTGGCAGATAAGGCCATCGGATAAGAGACTCTCTGATGAAACTCTGTCTGCACCAAGAGTTGGGAAGAGAAATAACAGTTACTGAGGGCATACTTTACCAGCCATTGTCCATAATCATGATGAAACCCAGCTACCACCTGCACAGCTTGTGCTGGGTGCCATTGTGCTTTACATAGTCTAGTATATTTCTTGCAACTCAGGTAAGCACAATTATTCCCATTTTTTTTTTTTCTAGCAAGAGAGCTAAAATTGAGAAAACAGGTAATTTATCAAAGACTATAAACTTAGTAAATTAGAAAACAGGGGTTTCAAATATGATTATATCTGAATGCACATTTTTGTAATACACTAAGCTGCCATCTGATTGAGCCATTTTATTATGACCTTTCTGTGCTCAAAAGGAAGTTGAGGGATGTAGGTGAGGCTAGAACAGAAAAGGACTTTTGAGATAAAAAGTGGCTGGGAGAAGCAGAGCCTGGAGAAGTCACAGAAGGCAGGGTGGAACATGAATGAACTGAGGACTTTGTGACCAGTTGAAAGCAGCAGAAAAAGAGATCCTCAATTTAAAATCCTGGTAGAAGTGGTCTGGTAGATCAGAATAAAGGACTGTTTGAGATGAAGTTGGATGTTAACACAGCACCTAACTATGAACTCCTTTTTTTAAGCAGTGAATATACTAGTCAAATGTTCACATAAAAAAGAGGCAGAGAAAATCTGAAGTCTTTTTGTTTGAGATTTTCATAAAGATGCTTGTTCTTATATTTTAGATGAGATCGTCTTATTCTTCAACAAATAATATAGGTCTGAAAGTTACTTTTCAATGAGTGGGGACATTTGTTGAATAGAAACATAATGTCTTCAGCTGGTCAACATGAATTATAATATTTATCTAATAAAGAATGACTGACTTACGCTCCTACCTTGAAGTAAATGAGAAGGAATTGGACAACCAAAGTTTTCATTCAAACAAAGTTGTGCTTTGTTTAGAACTCATCATCCATTAGACATCCTCTGAACTTTATTTCTCTTATTTACCAAGTACCATGACTGAGCAACAACACAGAATTGAGAATCTTTCTGTATTAATTTGTTGGTTAATATTATGAAAGGTCAATATGAAAATGCTTTAACATTTTAGAATAAATATTGCATTAACTAACTTAGAAAGCTACTTTAAAAACAAACTTGCGGCAAATACTAATCATTTTAAATTAAGAAGTAGGAGTATAAAGAAGGAAACAAACTTCAAACAAGTATAGAAGTAATTATACTCAAAAGTAGAATATTCATTTATTGATTCCAAAATATTTATTAAGTACTTGCCTACATGTCAAACCCAGCAAAAGGAACTGGGAATACCGCCATGAATAAACACATAAAAATATATGAAATGATAGATTCTAAAGAAAAATAGATATCAGGATAAGGGAATTGAGGCTGATGCTAGTTACTATTTTAGTTGGAGTAGTTGAGGAATCTTTAAGGAAGCCACCTGAACAGACGGAGGATGTCAGCCTTGCAGACATCAGAGAGGGGAATTCCAGGGGGTGAAGAACAAGTGCAAAAGTCCTGGGGTAAGTGTGGGAGTGACATGTTGTAGGGTATGAAGTGACGGAGGAGAAAAATGGTTAAAAAAAAAAAATTAGGGCAGAATTTACCCAGGAGTTGGATTTTGCAAGAGTAATGTCTTTGGATTTTGTTCTAGACACAATGGGTTGCTGTAGGAGGGTTTGAGCTGGAGAGTGACCTGATCTGAGTTGTGCTGCAGAAGCATCACTCTGGCTGCTCTGTGAACAACAGATTTAGATTTAGTGACACAGGGGTTGGTACACCCATTATGAGACTATGGCAGTGTCGTGAGGGAGAGAGAGGCTGGCAGTGACAGAGTGGTAATGTCATCAGACTGGTGACACATTTTGAGGGTAGAGCTGAGATAAAACGTTTCTCCTATCATAGTGTCACATTAAAGGAGGAGAAAATGGAAAGTTTATAATATTTATTTTTTAAACAAAGATTATTCTCTTTGTTGACAAGATCTTGTAATGAGGAAAATCAAATTTATTTTGATACATTTATAAGGCTGAGACTCCATTAACTATTTCTATAGCTAAGGTGATACGCTTATTTTTCAATAGAAAAAAACAAATCTGCTTTAATAAGAGTCAACAATGATAATTCTATAATTCATTAATTGAGCACTTACTATGTGCCAGGCAGCATGTGAATAGCTTTGCAGACTTTATTCACTCTTTTACTATAGCCCAGAGAGATAGCTAGTACTCTCTGCGTGTTAGAGATGAGGAAAGTCAGGCTCAGTGAGGCTAAATATTTGACCAAGACCATACAGCTAGAGAAAGACACACCTAGGGATTAAAGCCAGGTCTGCTTGGCACTGAACCCAGCTCTCAACATCTAAGCTATTGTGTGCATAAATATATCAAAGCATACAACAACAGTAACAATAGGAGAAATCCTGAAACATTCAGATATTTCAAAGGACATGTGAAACCGGTGTACACAATTTTCTTTTGGCCATTTGACAGCATATACACATAGTCTCCTCTGGCTGTACTCATTTGCTCTTATTAACTATTCATTGGATATGTCAATTTTCCACAAAAACAGAAGTTGACTCATAAGGCGTGAAGAATGCTGAATTTTTGACTAGGTTATATCTAGCACTTGATAGATCTGATTTTCTTTTTTAACCACAGTAATGATAAGGAGAGTGCTGAGTTAATTTTGAAATGCATAGACTTCCTTTTAAAAAACACACGTAGGAATGGAGAAACCGTCTCTTAAACTTTACCTTACAGATGGTGACATAAAACAAAAATGATATACTTTACAGAAAGCAAAGTCAAATAAATAAATACATAAATAAGTGAATAAATCAGGAGAAACTTAAGATGTTCAATAATGATGAGGTCAATCTTCATCCAAAACATTCTTAAAATTGTGTTTTCCATTTATTTTTGTAAAACAGTCTTCCAGGGAAATACATTATATAAAGAGCTTAATTTGCTATGAAGGGCACTCGATAGTTGGTCAAATAATTACGATCATTTTAAGAACAACAAGAACTTTGTAATTAGGGAAATCAAATTTTCCAAGGGTAACAAGTTAACAACATGTAAGTTAATAAGGTAAGGACAGTAGTTTAGAAAGGTTGTGATGTTAGTATTCCCTGTTCCTCTTTGCCAGGTAGAATCTTGGCATTGGCTGCTCTCCCCAACCATCCTGTACCATAGCTGTCTCTGAGCTTAGACAACCCTGACTTCTCCCTTTGTTCCCAGCATCATCACTTCTATTATTCTATGTACCCATGTGTGCTCCTTCCTTAACCTGGATTGCTCTTTCCTACTTTTTCTACCAAACTCCTATTCACCCTACTGGAACTATTCAAACACAATTTTCTCTATAGAACCTTTTGGACTCTCTCAAGGCCAAACTAATCTATTATTTTTTTTCATAGAGCATTTTTATATTTCTATTACAATGTTTCACAAACTTTACTCATTCAGATGCCACTTTCACAATGTTGGTAATATTTTTCTACCTCCAGGTGTTAGCATAAGCCACCTTACATTGCAGTTACAAAAATGTGCAATCTCAGTGGCTTTAAAAAACCATATTTTTGCTCAAAGTTGTCTATGCATCCTGACAACCCTCCAGGGAAGAACACAAGATAAGGGGAAGAGAATGCTGGAGGGGGTCAACCTGGTAATTCAATGGGTCACCTGGGACATGTCGCATGTTGCTTTTGCTGACAACCCATAGACTAGAACTAGTTACAGACTCCTAAGTGACTGTAAGAGGCAGGGTAGTAAAATCATTCCAGGTAGCAGGAAAGAGATGTGAACTGGACATGGGTTAACACTAAGTCTTTACTACTTATCTATACTAGAAATTGCAAGACTTTTTCTCTTTAAATACATTCACTATTTTTTTACTTAAATAAACGTATTCAAACAGGAAACTACATCTATTAATGAAAAACTTCTATTAGTATTATTTATTTTTAACCATTGCAGAACAAAATCACAATAGTTGCATGACCAACAGAGTCTATATATAACTTAAATACATGTTCCATCATTTAAGAACCACTGTTCTAATGTTAAAATACCTAATATTAATTGAGCAGCTGGCATGTGTCAGTGAGTGCTCTAGGCATTCCATTTGATTCACCAAACAACCCAAAGTGTTAGATGCTCTCTATTTTCCCCACTGTACAGATGAGACAAGAGAGGCAGGCAATTTTCCCAAAATCACACAGGTAGTAAGTGGCAGAGGAAGAACATGAATCTTTGTAGCTTGATTCCAGGGGATTCTTTTTTACTTCATCTCCATGTTATGTCTAAGCAACTAGAGGACAGTGACTCTCTTTGCATTCCCATCACAGGCTACACTGCCTAGTATGTACTATGAGTTGAATTCATTTTACTTCTTTTTAACTTTTATGGGATTGCTGGGTTGAATGGTAGTTCTGCTTTTAGCTCTTTGAGGAATCACCATACTGCTTTCCACAACGGTTAAACGAATTTACACTCCTATCAACAGTGTATAAATGTTCCCTTTTTGCTGAATAGATCAAATATTTTAATGCCCAAACAGCAATGACATTAGTTCATTTTAAAAAGGGGCAAGGGATGCAATGCATATAATATTCAAAAAAATTTAAGTAGAAACACAAGATTAGTTAAATTATAACATTATGCTCCTTTAATGACACTAGACAATCAAAAGAGATTACTCAGGTCTATCACATATACCTTGGTAAACCAGTTCTAGAAGCCACATGGTCTGATGCTACTCCTCACATCCTCACAATGCCAGGGCATAAGCCCCCAATGTCCTGTAGTTGACTTAATCCTGAGGCAGTCACTGCTGGTGCTACTGACAGAGCTGTTGACATAATTTCACTCCATAGCAGAGTCTCAGCTCCTTCTCAGGAAACTTACCTAGACTCTGTTGAACATGACAAGTGGTCCAGGAACATTCTGCTACTAACTGCTTATTTTACCTAGGCAATACTAAATGGCCAATCTGATCATCACTTTAGTTTGCAAAAATGTAAATAAACATAAGTAAATATTTAAACGTTTAGCTTTTTATTAGTCTCATAAGGCAATAATTATGTTATTTGACACCAGTTTGGGATTTCTCCTCCGAAGTTACCACAAAGGAAAACATTATTAATATGATTTTTTTTTTTTCAGAGGAGACGTCATGGTGGGGAATAGAAAGACATTTAACACTACGCCAGGAGCATTAAATGTTATCTCATTTAATCTTCTGAAGTTCTCCAAGAAATGAATTGTATTATCTTCATTTTAACAAAGAAGAAATTGGGCCTCAGAGAGTAAGTAACTGTCTAAGGTCACACAGCTAACAAGTGTCAGAACTTGGTTTTATAGATATTCTCCTGCCATTTAGTTTCTGAAGAAAATACACTCCTGTTTTGATTTTACTCCTAGTAACAAGAAGGAACTAAACAAAATGTTAAAATGAAGTTAAGTAAAACAAAGAGAAAATTACGAAGTTTCAAGTTTCAAAAGTTCTCACCAAAAGCATTTTCACTAGCAGTGAGCCGCAATATTGTCTTCATTTCCTTGCTTTCTTCCTAAATCTACCCCTATGTCTTCTATTCCAGGATCATGGAAGACCCCTCTACACTCAAAGGCCAAGGCCATCTTCTGTTTTCCCTTACAGCCTTTGTAAATTTCTTTCTTCACTTAGGAACTATAGAGAAAGGCAACAGACATGTGGAAATAATAATAGGAAAAATAATGGCTAACATTTATTAAGTGTTGCTATGTGCCATAGAACTGGCAATTGAAGCCTCTAGTTAGACCAAATATGATTCATTGACATTTCAGATGAAAATCTAGTCATCTTTCTTTTTTCACACGTACACATAAAAAGATATTCTGAAGGATTTAATTTGAAAAATTTAAATATACAGAGAAAAGACATGGAAGGTAACCAGAAATGTATCCATTGCTTAGACTGGTCCCATAAGAAAGAGTATCAGCTGTCCATTGTAGAGGCGGGAGGCATCAATGGCCTAGCTTAGAGCGACAGGACAAAGTGAAAAGTAAGATATGAAGGAAGTGAAAAGAGGAACTGAGAGAGTCCTAGGATTTTAAGCAGAGAGGGGTATGGCAGAGGGCTAATGGGAAGGAAATCCTGAGGTTTTAACTTTATAAGTAAGAAATTCTCTCAGTTGACTTAAGTGTCTGGTGGTAGCCACTAGCAATTGAGTGATACAAAATAAATCTTACCTTTATCTTAAATGGGAGGATTTGATTCTTTATATGTTTTTATGACTTTTGATAAGAAAGATTATGCTTTCACATAAGCATGTCAGAAAGGATTTAAAATGTGCAGTTTTAATACAATGCTCAAAAACTGAAAGCTTAAGTTTTTATCGGTAAAATGCTGGAACCCTATCTCAGGCAGTTGGAGGCAGCACACTAAAATAACAAGGTTTATGGGTGTGAAGCTCAGGAAACTTGTCTTCAGAGGAACTAGCCAGTGATTGATAACTAGGCACATTCTTCAGCAGCCTTAATATGAGTTCCAATAAATTTAACAGGGAGCGCCTCAGGTTACAAAATTATATTTAGTAAAGTTAAATGCTTTGAGAACTAAGTCAACTTTCAGTCACACATCACTAAAAAGAGTTTTTTAAGGGGTGGATGTTGGTGATGTGGGAGATGGTTGTCCATTTAAAATGTAAGATAAAGCCAATCTGTTAGATCTACATTAAAGCTTGGTGGAATGTGCATAACTAAGGTTGTGTTTAAATCTTTGACATTGCTTGCACTACTTGGTAATGTATTTTTCAGGGAAAAAATGTCTTTAATAGAAGACTTACTTAAATCAAAAAAATAAAGTACTAAGACTCAGAAAACCTCCAAATAAAAAGTATTATTACAATCATCTATAAAACAGAAGTCCAAAAGTATTATGAAGAGACAAAGTTTAGACATGGTAAGGCAGCCAAATCAAATTCCTGGGAAGACTGGGAGGCCTTCTGCTCTGGGCACTTTGCTACATGTTTGGCATCTGTGGGAAGGATGGTTGGTTCCTGGTGAAAAACAATATGAAGGAATCAGGTATTGTAAAGAAGCTATTTATGTTGGATGATCCTAAAAATCTTTTTCTTTCATAATTTATTTATGGTACCTACATGGGAAATCACTGATTTAACAGAAAAAAAAAAAAAAAAAAAAAAAAAAACCTATTCTCTAGAATTTCGTAATTTATCCAAGGAATCAGAATTCCATCATGCAGGTCATTAGAAAGGAGACAACACGTGAAACTCATTGTAACAGTTTTGAAAGTTTGCAAACATGGGTCAGTGAAGCAACCGAGAGATCAGCAAAGCAGGGAAGAGGGGCCATAATAGAGCTAGAGGGCTCCAAAGAGGCTGTGATGGAACCAAAGCCAGGAGTCACACCAGTCACACTGCCTGGCCCACATCAGGACTGTGAGGGGACACAACCCCAGTTAGAGATGCTTCCCAAGGAAAACAGGTGAAAGTGACTTTATTTCTCCACGCCTCCAACCCTCCTCACTCCCACCAGTGTCTCTTCTGGACAAGTGAGTTGGCAAGGAAGCCTGGGAAGTGTAAATTTTAGGAATCACATCCTGTGATAAAAAACAGATCCAGGGAAGGGCAAATGCACAATGGCAGCCATACCCTCCTATCCAAAAATGTGTTCTTGCTACTGTTTATATGCTGACTATCCACAAAATATTTTTTTAAACCAAAGTTTTGGTGACAGAGGCTTTATGTTGAGACATCCTCAGCATTAATATGCAGGTGACGTGAGAATTCTACTCAATAATGGTGCCAAAACTCAAGTGGAAGCCAGCAGATACCGTCAAGAAACTTCCGTAAACACTGTAAACATGGAAGAAATCAAGTATTATTCTATGAAAAAGACTTTAGGAACATTAGAGCTGAATGCAGGAGATGGAAGGCACAAATGTTCCCAAAAATTTCTATAGCTTCTTCCCTGCAACTATATTCTGGGAGTAGATATGTGAAAAGTGAGGCTTTTAATTGTTAAAACTGCCATTAAAAAAAAAGAGAGTGAATGGTTACAATGTGTCAGGTATATAAAACAAGTTTATAAACATTATCTCATTTAAACTTGTTTATCTCACATTTATCTCACACTAAATTTGGTGAAAAAGCATTTATAGCCCATTTATCTCACACTAAACTTGGTGAAAAAAAGCATTTATAGCCCATTTTACAGATAGTAAAACTGAGCCTTAGAGACTCAGTAAGTGACTTGCTTAAGGTTATGCATTAGGTAAATGCTAAAGCTGGAGTACAAACCCAAACTTTACAGTGTCTCCATACTCAGCACTTAGGTCTGTGCTAATGTGTATATAAATGATTAGCAAGTTATTAATGGATAGAAATGACATTTTAAAAGCATATAAGGAGCATGGATATTTCTACTGCATCCTGACAAGCAAGAAGTTGAACAAACTGAAAAATCAGCAACTCTTCTTAGAACTGTAAGTCATAGGGCAAACTACAACCCCCAAAATTGGAGAAATAGATAGGCAGGTACAGAGCATCACATACTAGCATAGAAACCTGTGAGCAGAAATCTTCACAGGAACAAATGCTGGGGTGGGAAAACCTAAAGTATAAATGGTGAATTGCTGGAGACTCAGTGTGCATAAACCTGAGGTTCAAAACGTTCTGGGGATTGAGTCACAGAGTGGTCCCCACACTTTCATGAGTTTTTCCTCCAGGAGCTCTACCAGGTTCTCATGGTGAACATTAGAGAAAATCTTGTGTTTTAACAGAACTGGGGAAAGAGACAATTTTGAAATATGCCAGAGCATTCTGTTCTTCTTAAGAGGTCTTTTCTTAATAGAAATTATTTAAAGAGAAACAACTGCTGGAGTTTTATCAGAGCCTAACTGACCCGGGGAAAGGGAAATACCCAACTTCAGCCCCCTCTAAACTTCCACACGAAAGAAGGGCAATACCCAACTCCAGACCACTACAGCCATTCTGTCTCATCACGGCGGGGAACATCGAAAACGCACTTGTTAAAGTCACAGTCCAAAGACACAGGCTCACTAAAAGTCTGAGAATTAATTGCACGTAGAATGCTTTCCTTACCCTCACGTTTTACTACCACTTTACTAACAGCTTAATTACTGCGGTCCCTTTTACTCAGTACATCATGTCTGGCTATGGGGGAAAAAAAAGCTACAAAGCACACTAAAAGGCTGAGAGGAAAACCTCACATAATTTGAGGAGGCAGAGGAAGCATCAAAACCAGAAGCAGACGTGGCAGGGATGTTGGGATTACTAGACAGGAAATTTAAAACAACTATGATTAATATGCTAAAAACTCTAATGGATAAAGTAGACAGCATACAAAAACACATGGGCAATGTAAGCAGAGTGATAGAAATTCTCGAAGCATGAAAAAGAAATTCTACAGAGTTGAAAAACACTGTAACAGAAATGAAGAATGCTTTGATGGGCTTATTAGTAGACTACATACACATGGATGAGGAAAGAACTTCTGAACTTGAAGATATCTCAATTAAATCCCCCAAAACTCAGAAGCAAAGAAAAAAAAAAAAAAAGACTGGTGAAAAAAAAAAGCATGTCAAAGAACTATTGGAAAGCTACTAAAAAAGGTAGCATATACATAACTGGGGATACCAGAAGAAGAGAAAGTAACAGAAAAAATATATAAAGAAGTAATAACTAAGAAGTTCCTGAAATTAGTATCAGACACCAAATGACAGATCTGGGAAGCTCAGAGAACACACACACACACACACACACACAAACAGACAAAATCTATATCTAGGTCCATTATATTTAAACTGCAGAAAATCAAAGATAAAGAAAAAATGCCAAAAGAAGACAGAGGAAAAAACACTTTACCTATAGAGGAACAAAGATAAAAATTACATTTGACTTTTCCTTTGAAACCATGCAAGCAAGAAAAGAGTAAAATGAAATTTTTTAATGTTGAAAGAAAAAAATGAAAACCTAGAATTCTACAACCTGAAAATTATCCTTCAAATGTGAAGCAGAAACCAAGACTCTTAGAAAAACAAAAGTTGAGGGAATTTGTTGCCACTAGATATTCCTTGCAAAAAAAATGTTAAAAGAAGTCCTTTAGAGAGAAGGAAAATTATATAGGCCAGAAACATGGATCTACATAAAGAAAAGAAGAGCATCGGAGAAAGAATAAGTGAAAGTATAGTTAAAGCATATTTTTCTTGTTCTTCATTGATTCAGCAGATAACAATTTGTTCAGAATAATAGCAGCAATATATTCGATTATGTGCGTTTACATACATAGGCTTATGTATAAGTGAAAGAAATGACAGCAATAAAACAAGGAACAGGAGAGAGGAATTATGATTATTTTGTTATCAAAAGGTAATTAAGTGTTACAGTGTTATTTGGAAGTGGAGTTGGATTAGTTGTAAGTATATTTTGCAAATTCTAAGTTAACCACTAAAAGAGTTAAAAGTGCATCTGAAATGCTAAGAAAGAGGAGAAAAATGCTCAATGAAACCCTAAAAGGCAGGAAAAAAGAGGGAAAACCAAAAATAGGAAAAAGGAATGAGTGCAGCATACAGAAAACAGTAACAAATATGGTAGATGTTAATACAACTACATTTAAAATTAAACGTTAATAGTCTAAATATACCAATTAAAAGACAGAGATTGTCAAAGTGAGTCAAAAAGAAGGCAAAATCATACGCTACCTACAAGTAACTCACTTTAAATATAAACACACATACAGATTAAAAGTAAACAGATGGAAAATATGTGTCCTGCTAACAGTGATCTTAAATTTTAAAAGGTGGGAGTGGCTACATAAATTTCAGTCAGAACAGACTTCAGAGCAAAGAAAGTTTTCAGAGATCAAGAGGAACATTACATTATGATAAATGGTGAATTCCCCAAGAAGATATAACAATCCATATGAGTGTGTGCCTAGCAATGAGCATCAAAAATGTGAGGTAAAACCTGATACAACTGCAAGGAGAAATAGATGAATCTACTATTGTAGTTGAAGACTTTAACAAATCTGTCAGAAACGGACAGATCTCACAGGTAGAAAATTAGTTAAGACACAGTTGAATGCAACCAGGGCATTAATCAACTGTATACCATGGACCTATAGAAACTAACTTCATCCAACAGCAACAGAATACACATTCTTCTCAAACTCACATGGAACATTCAGCAAGACTGATCATATTCTGGGCCAGAAAACACATCTTAACAAGTTCTTTAAAAATAGGAATCATACAATGTCTGCTCTTGGACCACACTAGAATTACACTAGAAATTAATAGCAGAAAAATATCTGGAAAATCCCCAAATACCTGGAGATTAAACAATACACTTCTAAATGACATATGGATCATTGAAGAAATGTAAAGATAAGTTTAAAAATATGTTTAAATAAAAAGTGAAATACAACTTAAAATTGATGCAATTCAGTAAAAGAAGTGTTTAGATGGAAATTTAAAGCATTGAAGTCGTATATTAGAAAAGAAGAAAGATCTAAAATCAACAATTTAAGTTTTCCAGAACTAGATAAAAGAAGAGAAAATTAAATTTAAAGTAAGCAGAAGAAAATAATAAAATTAGAAAAAAAAATCAGTGAAATTGAAAACAGAAAATCAATAGAGAAAATTAATGAAATCAAAAGCTGGTTCTTGAAAATATCAATAAATTCAGTAAGACTCTAGCCAGCCTAAGGAAGTCAAGAGACAGAACACAAATTTAAATATTGGGGATGAACAAGTGAACATATATATACGATGGATATTAAAAGGATATGAAAAACTCTATGTTCACAAGTTTGATAGCCTAGATAATATGAAGCAATTCCTTGTAAAACACAATCCACCAAACTCACACAAGAAGGAATATACAAACTAAATGGCTTATATCTATTAAAGAAATTGAATCAATAATTAGTAATCTATCAAAACAAAAAGCATCTAGACCAGATGTGTTCATCTGTGGTTTTTATCAAACTTTCAAGAAAATATACTGATTCTCTACAGTCTCTTCAGGAAGATAGAAACAGAAGGAATACTCATTCAAAGAGGCCAGTGTTACCCTAACAACAAAACTAGACAAGATCACTAAAAGAAAACTACAGACCAATATTTTTTATGAATATACATACAAAAATCCTCAACAAAATATTAGCAAATCAAATCCAACAATGTATAGGAAAAATTATATGCTATGACCAAAAAAGATTTATCTCAGATATGTGTATAAGACTGGTTTACCATTCTAAAACCAATTACCATAATCTATCACATCAACAGGCTAAAGAAGAAAAACCACATCATTGTATTAATAGATGCAGAAAAAGCTTTTGACAAAATCCATCACCCATTCATGAGAAAAACTTTCAGTAAAATAGGAATAAAGGACAACTCCCTCCACTTAATAAAGAATGTCTATAAAGAACTCACAGCTAACATCATCCTTACTAATGAGAAACTAGAAGCTTACTAAGACCAGAAACAAGGCAAAGATGCCCCCGCTCACCAGGGCTTTACATCATTCTGGAAACCCCACCTGACACAATAATACAGCAAAAGGAAATAAGAGGTATATTGAATGGGAAAGAAGAAATAAAATTTTCCTTATTCACAGATAACATAATTGTCTCTGTATAAAATCTAACAGAATCAACCAAAAATCTGGAACTAATAAATATTTATATTTATTAACATAAATATTAATTATATGTAATTAATAATACTATATCAATTTGAT